>NC_057804.1:346092010-346392010 GCF_018294505.1 Triticum aestivum | reverse complement strand
TTAAATGAAGTCGTCCTCAACGGAAGTTCATCTTCCTCTCCCAAATAAGGCTTCAAATCTGCAATGTTAAAAGTGGGACTAACCCCAAAATCTGCAGGCAGCTCAAGTTTATATGCATTATCATTTATTTTCTCTAACACCTTAAAAGGTCCGTCAACACGTGGCATTAGCTTTGATCTGCGCAAATCAGGAAATCTATCCTTACGCAAATATAACCAAACAAGATCTCCAGGTGCAAACACACCATGTTTTCGACCCTTATCTCCAGCAAGTTTATATTTAGCATTCATACGCTCAATGTTTTCCTTAGTTAACTCATGCATTTTTTAAATCAATTCAACACGTTGTTTAGCATCAAAATTATCCTTCTCCGAAGATGGAAGAGGCAACAAATCAATAGGTGCACGAGGTAGGAAACCATACACAACTTCAAAAGGGCACATCTTAGTAGTAGAATGCAATGAACGATTATAAGCAAATTCAATATGAGGCAAGCATTCCTCCCACATTTTCTTATTATTCTTCAAAACAGCCCTAAGCATAGTAGACAATGTTCTATTGACTACTTCAGTTTGTCCATCAGTTTGGGGGTGACAAGTAGTACTAAAAAGCAGTTTAGTCCCCAACTTAGCCCATAAATATCTCCAAAAGTGGCTAAGAAATTTAGTATCACGATCTAAAACAGTAGTATTTGGCACACCATGCAAGCGAATAATTTCACGAAAGAACAAATCAGCAACATTAACAACATCATCGCTTTTATGACATGGTATAAAATGTGCCATTTTCGAGAATCTATCAATGACAACAAATATGCTATCCCTCCCCTTCTTTGTCTGAGGTAAACCTAAAACAAAGCCCATAGATATATCCTCCCAAGGAACACTAGGTACAGGCAAAGGCATATATAAACCATGAGGATTGAGTTATGACTTAGCTTTTTGACATGTAGTGCAGTGAGCAATAAAACGCTCAACATCCCGTCTCATCTTTGGCCAAAAGAAATGTGTAGCAAGTACGTCCTCCGTCTTCTTCACGCCAAAGTATCCCATTAATCTTCCTCCATGCGCCTCCTGCAACAACAAAAGACAAACAGAGCTAGCTGGAATGTATAGCTTGTTAGCACGAGACACAAATCCATCATTAATGACAAAATTGTTCCATGTTCTCCCTTCTTTAGAATTCTGCAATACATCTTTAAAATCAACATCATGCACATATTGATCTTTGATGGTCTCCAAACCAAATATCTTGAAGTCAAGTTGTGAAAGCATAGTATAGCGACGAGACAATGCATCAGTAATAACATTTTCTTTGCCCTTCTTGTGTTTAATGACATAAGGGAAAGTCTCAATGAATTCAACCCATTTAGCATGTCTACGATTCAGTTTGGCTTGACTTTTAATATGTTTCAAAGATTCATGATCAAAATGTATAACAAATTCTTTGGGCCATAAATAATGTTGCCATGTTTCTAAAGTCCGAACAAGAGCATATAATTCTTTATCATAAGTAGAATAATTCAGACTAGGCCCACTCAAATTTTCAAAAAAGTATGCAACAGGTTTGCCATCTTGTAATAACACACCTCCTAATCCAATTCCACTAGCATCACGTTCAAGCTCAATTGTCTTATTAAAATCAGGAAGTTGGAGTAAAGGAGCATGTGTCAACTTATCTTTCAACACCATGAAGGCTTCTTCCTGTGCGGTACCCCAAACAAAAGGCACATCCTTCTTTGTAAGCTCATTGAGAGGTGCAACAATGGTGCTAAAATCTCTCACAAAACGCCTATAGAATCCAGCGAGGCCAAGAAAACTCCTCACTTGTGTGACCGTTTTGGGCTGCGGCCAACTCTCAATAGCTTCAGTCTTGGCTTTATCAACTTCAATTCCCTGTGGAGTAACAACATAGCCAAGAAATGAAACTCGGTCGGTGCAAAAGGTGCACTTCCCAAGGTTACCAAACAAACGTGCATCATGTAGAGCAATAAAAACAACACGTAAATGTTCCAAATGTTCCTCCAAAGATCTGCTATAAATTAGTATATCATCGAAATAGACTACCACAAATCGTCCAATGAAAGTACGTAAAACTTCATTCATTAATCTCATGAAAGTACTAGGTGCATTAGTTAGCCCAAAAGGCATGACTAACCACTCATATAATCGAAACTTAGTTTTAAATGTTGTTTTCCATTCATCCCCCAGTTTCATACGAATTTGATGGTAACCACTACGCAAATCAACTTTGGAGAATATTGTAGAGCCACTCAATTCATCAAGCATATCATCTAGCCTAGGAATAGGATGATGATAACCAATAGTAATATTATTAATGCCTCTACAATCAACACACATACGTGAGGTACCATCCTTTTTCGGCACTAGAATAATAGGAACATCACAAGGACTAAGGGATTCGCGTATATAACCTTTGTCGAGAAGCTCCTATACTTCACGCATAATCTCCTTCATCTCCTCTGGATTGGTACGGTATGGTGCATGGTTTGGCAGTGAAGCACCGGGAATTAAGTCAATCTGATGCTCAATCCCTCGAATAGGCGGTAATCCTGGTGGCACATCTTGTGGAAAGACATCAGGAACTCCTGCAAAATGTTAGTGACAACAGGAGGCAAAGAGGAAGGCATGTCCTCGAATGAAAATAATGTGTCTTTGCACACAAAAGCATAGCAAATAGATTTGCTGAAATCTAGCTCATCAATATCAGATTTGGTGGCAAATAAACATGCACTTTTCAATTTAATTTTAGAAACAACACTAGAGGGTTAATTATTAGGCCTCATTTGTTGCTCAAACTCTTTTGCCACAATCTGATTTTCACTCTTATTCTTCCCCTGTTTTGCTTTATTAGCTCTATTAATATCATCTTTCAAAATGGAATCAGGAGTCATAGGAAGCAAAGTAATATTTTTATCCTTATGAACAAGAGTTTACTAATTGTTTCTACCATGGTGTATAGATTTTTTATCAAATTGCCATGGTCGACCAAGTAATAAGGAACATGCTTGCATAGGTACTGTCGGTGTCAAAACCGGCGGATCTCTGGTAGGGGGTCCCGAACTGTGCGTCTAGGAGGATGGTAACAGGAGACAAGGGACACGATGTTTTACCCAGGTTCGGGCCCTCTTGATGGAGGTAAAACCCTACGTCCTGCTTGATTGATATTGATGATGTGGGTATTACAAGAGTAGATCTACCACGAGATCAAGGAGGCTAAACCCTAGAAGCTAGCCTATGGTATGATTGTTGTTCGTCCTACGGACTAAAGCCATCCGGTTTATATAGACGCCGGAGAGGGCTAGGGTTACACAGAGTCGGTTACAATGGTAGGAGATCTACATATCCGTATCGCCAAGCTTGCCTTCCACGCCAAGGAAAGTCCCATACGGACACGGGACGAAGACTTCAATCTTGTATCTTCATAGTCTTGGAGTCCGGCCGATGATGATAGTCCGGCTATCCGGACACCCCCTAGTCCAGGACTCCCTCAGTAGCCCCTGAACCAGGCTTCAATGACGATGAGTCCGGCGCGCATGTTGTCTTCGGCATTGCAAGGCGGGTTCCTTCTCCGAATAATTTATAGAAGATTGTGAACACCAGGATAGTGTCCGGCTCTGCAAAATAAATTCCACATACCACCGTCGAGAGAATGATATTTACACAAGTTCAATCTGCTGATGTATTTGGTGGCGTGACGTCACGCCACTACCAAGCCTTTACTCGAACCGTTTTTATTGTACCACCTCAGCGTGTTTAGCGAAGCGGTTTCCTTGGCACGTCTTGTCGAAGCAGAGATCGTGTTCCCCTTATTCCGGGATTCTCATCAATACGTACATGGGTAACCCAACCGCGCCCGTTGCCACGCCCCCTCTATCAAAGGCGGGCTCCAAACGGTCACGGGGATGGCTCTTGGTATTCTCCCTTTTTATAATGATACCAAGGCCCGTTCTTTTTCTTCAATCTTTAATCGAATCCGCCCCTCGCCCCGAGTTCCAACACCCAGGGCTCCAGATTTGGGTACTTTTGACCTTCGACAATGTCCGGCTCCGACCTACGAGGCCGGTGGATGCCCTCCTCCGTCACGGAGGAGGACGTGGTAAAACTGAGAGACGCCAGGTACTTAACCTACGAGATTTCGCATAGGTTGCCTGCCCGAGGGCAAGTTATTCCTACTCCTGAGCCCGGCGAGAGCGTCGTCTTCGTGTCTCACCTCCGTCGGGGTTTAGGCTTCCCGATGGATCCCTTTGTGAGGGGGCTCATGTTTTACTATGGGCTGGAATTCCATGACTTGGCTCCGGAGTCCATCCTCCACATCTCATCATTCATTGTCGTCTGCGAAGCCTTCCTCCGCACTACCCCTCACTTCGGCTTGTGGCTCAAAACCTTCAACGTGGAGCCGAAGATGATTGAGGGGCGTCAGGAAGAGTGCGGCGGGGCGGTTATAAGCAAGAGGGCCGATGCTCCATGGCCCGAGGGCTCTTTTCAGGAGGAGCTCGGCTCGTGGCAACAGGAGTGGTTTTATATCACCGCTCCCAGGGCAGCAGGCAGAGGCCGCCGCCCGTCTTTTGCCCGGGCCCTCCACAACGGCTGACATCATGGGTCAACAAGGGGCTTGACTGGGGGCCGTCTAAAGACGTACCCCTGTTGCAGGACCGGATTCAAGGCCTCCAAGAAAGGGAGATCAATCTGGTCGTAGTGGCACAGGTTATGCTGATTCGGCGCCTTCTGCCCTGCAAACGCCGCCCCCTCCGCCTGTGGGAATTTAATCCGGAGGGGCCATGAGCTCTCCAACACTTCATGGGTTTAACACCTGTGGAGATGTTCAAACTGTTCTTCGGATCGCAAGAGATGCGTCCGGGCTTGACCGAGGACGCTGGCCTAAGCTGCAATCGCCCGGATACTCAAGTAAGTAGCCCTGTGTCCGGACATACTGTCCATTTATTTATCATGGGTTTTGCCTTTTAACCAACTATCCCTTGGACAGGAGTGGATAGCGCAAGCAAAACTGATACGGTGTCCGGCCCCCATCCCTGAGACCATGCCGGATCCTGTGTTAATAAAAATGTTGGAGGTTGCACCTTCAGAGGAGGGCGAAGGGGGGTACAGGGAAACTACCACCTCTGCCAAGGAGGCTTTCAGTAAGGAGGAATCGAGAATCCCTCCTTCCAGGGGGAGAAGAGGACCGCTTTCGAAGACCCGGAGGCCAAGGCCTCAAAGCGGGGAAAGAAATCCGCACCGGAAGGTCCTGTGCAGGGGAGAGCCCCGTCCGCACACTCTCCCCAGAGGAATCAGCCCTCCAGCGAGCCGTAAGTAAAAAGGGGGAATTTTGTAATAGGGGACACCCCTACTTTATTTCTAAGGGTAACGAAGTTTTCACCTTGTAGTTCGGATCTCAGCCCATCTCAGCAGAGCTCATCTTCGGGGGACCTTCGTCCGGATATGATGGAGAGAGAGACGCCTCCATCTTCCGCCCCGTCGGGCGGGGCGGACGACCCTGAGGTGTCGTCACGGAGGGTCTCCCCGAGTCCGGTGGGGCCGGGGAGTTCGGCACCCACTGGAGTACGGCCGGTGGAGCTGCAGGATTTGCTCAAGAGGGCGTCTATCTCAGAAGATCACCGCACATTAATGAGTATGGTGATTGAAAGGATCTCATCCGCCGAGAGTGGGTTGTATGAGGCCGTCGGAAGTTTGCTGACGGGGTTTGAGGTACGCAAAAAATGACATACCTTTTGATAGTTTTGCACATTAAGTGCACCCTGTATAGATAGTAGCCCATGTTGTCGAAAGCGACAGCGTGCCGAGGATCATAATCTCAGTTATAGGATGTCACCTTTCCTATGCAGGTGGCGGAACGTTCGGTGGCCAGCCAGACTGATGGAATTGCCGAGCTGAAGCGGCAACTCGACATTGCGGATGCGGACATCGCGCTAGTCAATAAACGACTTAACGAGTCACAAGGTAGGTGGTTGCTCCGTGGTCACCTAGTAAGGGAGCTGATGCCCGTTCCTTACAATTTGTATGCTTGATGCAGATGGTGCCGCTGCTGTGGAAATCCTTCGAGCAGAGCTTGCTCGAGCCAAGGAGCAAGCCAGGAAAAGTGATGCGGCTGCCTCAAAGGCAGCGGAAGAGCTAGAAGCCGAAAAGGCTCCTCACTGTCGAAGCTGGGAGGATATGGCCAGAATGGCCGTGAAATTAAAAGATGCTACCGACCGCTATGAGGTTCTTGAAAGAGAACGCCGAGCGGAGCAAGAGGACCTGAAGAAGGCCGCCGCTGAAGCCAAGGATGCCCGTAGTGCGATGCGGGCTATGAAGGAGGAACTGCGTCAGGCCGGAGATATTGCGGCTGGAAAGCCCTTTCTGCTGCATAGGAAGTTCACGGATCCGAAGTATGCTCATTTGGTCCAATTGTGTGGTGCGGAGGATCCCTACCTGGATTTGGCGGCGAGTGCGGCGGACGCGGTCGTGCACTTCCGAAGCCAGAAGGATCACGAAATGGAAGAGCTTTTCTGGTCTCAATTCCATAGTCCGGAGCGCCCACTTCCGTTGACTGATCGACTGGCTGAGTGGGCTGAGCTGAATAGATTGTCCGGACTTGCCATGACGGATGTGGTCGCTCATCTGTGGCCGGAAAGGCCCAAGCCTGAGAGTTATTTTGGCTTGTTGCAGCGATTCCTTGGGGCGGAGCCGCATATCAAGGCGATGAAGCGGTCGGCGTGCATAGAAGGTGCACGGATGGCTCTCGCCCGTGTTAAGACATACTGGGCGGAGATGGATGCCACCGTTGTTGCATCCCGGGGTTCGGACAAAGGCCGATTACCCGCCGAGCACTATTTTGAGGAAGTCCTGCAGGGCGCTCATTTAATAGAGTCGCAGTGCTCGAAAGATGTTATGTTCAAATGACGTGTATGATTTGTGAGATCATGTTTATAATGCAATAGCTTTTTATACTTGTGCGTTCAAGTATTGAACTATCTCCTGTGCGGCCGTGTATGTATAACCTGAAACATGGCAGACTTTGGCTTCAGCCCCCACGCACATGGTGCGGGGGTGTTTGCAAAAAGAAAAGCGCTTTTTCACACTTAATCCAACGTCTTGGTCCTTTGAAGGAGGTGATAGCGTAGCAAACTAGGCAACCAGACTATAATGCTTTATCACTTTCACTTAGCCATAGGAGCTCGAAGGTGGGGCTACTATATAGCCCCTAGAGGCACCGCGCTTCTCCGAACTCGGGGCGCGTATGTCCCTGACCGGGAAGTGGTCCTTCGTCAAAGCGGAGGAATTCTAAACAATCCAGTAGTCGATCGAGTGGTTGACCAGTCTCTCGCTATATCATGACAGTCAGTTTTCGGCTTTCTCTACTGAGGTGCTCGCCCGGCCGAACTGGGGCATAATCGCAGTAGTTCTCCTGGTGCCGCGTTAGCCGATGGAGCGGAACGTAAGGCAGCAAAACACAGGAGCCGGGCAAACCCAACATTTTACCAAAGACATGATTCGGAGCTGATGCATATAAGGCCTAACTCGAGACGCCGAACACTCCCTGAGGTGTTCGGTCTTTATGATACCGGGCAGAATAATGCCCTAAGCCCCTAGTGTCCAGGTACGGGTGGGAACTTCTGACGCGGCCGATGCCAAAACGCCAGCCTCCTCCTCGGTTATGGTAAGAAACCGGGGGATGTGTATCAACAAGAGATAGTAAGAAAGGTTTACGCAGGGTCTTAATCTGAAAAGAATCCTTGTAACGGGTCCCTGCTGCACGTCTGCGTCTGTGTCTCCATTGTGCTGTATCCTGGACAGGTGTAGCACGTGCTTCATCTATAAAGGAGAAGAACTTAGTTTGGAAAAGTATCATGCAAACGGTGTAGTTAAAATAGAGTATGATGAATTTGAGCTTTATTGGCTCTCATTGTTTATACGTGCAGCCCCTTGTAAAGTGGTATGCGGCGGTGAAGCCCCTTGTTTATTTATGCCGGACTCGCCTAACCATGTCCAAGGTCTGAATGACCTGTTTTAGGGCTTTGACCAGCAAGGTCGGATTAGTGTGCGGCTGTCAAAGCAGTCTCACGTTTTCCGTGGTCGAGGAACACTCAGATTTACCCTTTGTTGAGATTATGCCGTATGGACCAGGCATTTTAAGCGTAAGAGACGCGTAATGCGGTATTGCGTTAAAGTGGGCGAATGCTTCGCGTCCCAGTAGTGCTTGATAGCTACTTTTGAATGGGGCGATATGGAAAATGAGCTTTTCACGACGGAGGTTGTCGGATGAACCGAACACGACCTCTAGTAGTACAGAGCCTGTACATTTGGCGTAAAGGCCAGGCGTCACTCCTTTGAAGGAAGTGCTGCTATGGTGAATTTCGGTAGGGTCTATCCCCATTCTGCGGATGGTGTCCTGGTATAGCAGGTGCCGCACTATGTTTCTGTGTTATCACATGAAGTGAGTTCACTGTTTTGACTTCTAGTGGGAAAGTCTTCCGTTTTCCGGCATGCTGCTTGTGGGGTTCGTCGTCTTCGCTTGGTGTGTCGGACCCCTTGCGTTCGGCGTTAAGTCGGCCGGACTGCTTGAAGACCCAACAATCTCTATGGGTATGGTTTGCAGGCTTCCCGGGGGTACTATGTATTTGACATATCCTATCCAAAATTTTGTTTAGGTTGGATAGCTCGTCACTGTTGTCCTTGAGGGGCAGTGTTTTATTATTCGGCCGAGAGCTTTTGAATCCGGCGTTGACCGCCGTGCTATTTGGGCCATTTTCCTTATTCCGGCGCTGATCTTTTCTGCATCGTGATTTCCCATTTCCATCCCTGACTTTGAATGTACTCGGGTCGCTGGTGCTGCATCTAGCCAGCCAGCTGTCTTCCGCCGCGCAAAAGCGGGTCATGAGGCTTGTTAGTGTAGCCATTGTTCTTGGTTTTTCCTGGCCGAGGTGTCTGGCGAGCCATTCGTCTCGGACATTGTGCTTAAAGGCTGCTAAGGCTTCAGCGTCCGGACAGTCGACTATTTGGTTCTTTTTGGTGAGGAACCTGTTCCAGAACTTTCTTGCTGACTCTCCGGGCTATTGAGTTATGTGACTTAAATCGTCTGCATCCGGAGGGCGGACATAAGTCCCGTGAAAATTTGCTCGAAACGCATCCTCGAGCTCTTCCCAACTTCCAATGGTATTTTCTGGGAGGCTTTTGAGCCAATGTCGAGCTGGCCCTTTGAGCTTGAGGGGTAGGTATTTTATGGCATGGAGATTGTCTCCTCTGGCCATATGTATGTGTAGGATATAATCCTCATTCCAGACTCCGGGGTCTGTTGTTCCGTCATATGCCTCTATGTTGACGGGTTTGAATCCCGCTGGAAATTCATGGTCTAGTACCTCATCGGTGAAACATAGTGGGTGTGCGGCGCCCCTGTATTTAGGTGTGCCCGTTGTCTTCAAACACTCGGCGGGTTGTATTGCTCCCTGGAGTCTTCTTTTTTGGCCCATAGATGGACCTAACCGGGCCATCTTTTTTGCGAGCATCTTTATGTGGATCGTATGCCGGCTTGTGTGCGGTGCCCCTTGCCGCTCTTAGCCTGTCATCTGGTCGTCTATCCGGCCAGGCGTCGTCTTTGTTTTTTGACTGTGGGGGCTCTACGGCCTCCTCGTCAAATTCGGTCAACAACTTGCGCTTCGGGTAGCTCTTCGCCTGTTGACTATTGCCGTATTTATCTGCGGTATTGAGTACTTTGCTCCATCTCATTCTGAGTGTGTCCTCCTCTGTTTTGAGCTTCCGCTTTTGCTTCTTCAGACTTCTTGCAGTGGCGACGAGCCTTTTATGAAGGTTCTTATGCTCCGGTAGTTCGTCGGGCGTGATATCGCCTTTTTCGCTGGGGATGGGTTGCTTGCCCAATCCATCCTGTTCGGATGGTTGCTTGGTGGCATGTTCATCATCCACTGCTTCACCCTACTCTAAGGCTGGGTCAGTATGGGTACCATTGTTATCGAGGTGGGACTTCGGGCGGCGCCTGCGTCGCCGTTTTGGTTGTTTGTTGGGGGAGTTGTCCTTCGCTACGTCCCATTGTTCCTCGTTGTCGCTTCCTTTTGGTGTATCCACCATGTATATGTCATATGATGAGGTGGCTTTCCAGTGCCCAGTAGGCGCTGGTTCTTGGTCGTCTCCGGCATCGTCGTCCATACCGTCGATGTCTTCGGAGTCGAAGTCTAGCATGTCGGTTAGATCGTCGACAGTGGCTACCAAGTGGGTGGTGGGTGGGCTTTGAATTTCTTCATCGTCCGTATCCCAACCGTCCTAACCGCAGTCCGGCCAGGGCTCTCCTGATAACGAGAGATACTTTAGTGAGCTCAAGATGTCGCCGAAAGGTGAGTGTTGAAAGATGTCCACAGCGGTGAACTCCATGACCGGCGCCCAATCGGATTCGATTGGAGGGGGCGCGGGAGGTTCGGAGTTCGGCGAGGAGTCCGGCACCTCGGAGTCACGAGCTTCATGAGGGACAAGGTCAGTGTTCGGCTCTATCGCTATAGAGGTTGCAGCCCCCGAGGCGGTGTCTAGCCACCCGTCCTCAATCTGCGCAGCCGGCTCCGAATTGAAGATCGGAGCGGACTCGTGTGCGGCCTCCAGGTTACTGTCCGGCTGCAGAGCTAAGTCATTCCCGTCATGACAGTGCGGCGTGCTCGGCTGTGGCTCGAATCCATTGAAGATCAAGTCTCCGCGGATGTCAACCGTGAAGTTCAAACTTCCGAATTTGACCTGACGGCCAGGGGCGTAGCTTTCGATCTGCTCCAGATGGCCAAGCGAATTGGCCCGCAGTGCAAAGCCGCCGAATACGAAGTTCTGTCCGGGGAGGAAGGTCTCACCCTGGACTGCGTCGTTGTTGATGATTGAAGAAGCCATCGAGCCTATCGGTGACGACACAGAGGAACTCTTAATGAAAGCACCAATGTCGGTGTCAAAACCGGTGGATCTCGGGTAGGGGGTCCCGAACTGTGCGTCTAGGCGGATGATAACAGGAGACAAGGGACACGATGTTTTACCCAGGTTCGGGCCCTCTTGATGGAGGTAAAACCCTACGTCCTGCTTGATTGATATTGATGATGTGGATATTACAAGAGTAGATCTACCACGAGATCAAGAAGGCTAAACCCTAGAAGCTAGCCTATGGTATGATTGTTGTTCGTCCTACGGACTAAAGCCATCCGGTTTATATAGACACCGGAGAGGGCTAGGGTTACACAGAGTCGGTTACAACGGTAGGAGATCTACATATCCGTATCGCCAAGCTTGCCTTCCACGCCAAGGAAAGTCCCATCCGGACACGGGACGAAGTCTTCAATCTTGTATCTTCATAGTCTTGGAGTCCGGCCGATGATGATAGTCCGGCTATCCGGACACCCCCTAGTCCAGGACTCCCTCAGGTACCACATCACAATCAACATAATCAGCATATGTAGAGATACTAAAATGCACATGAACAGTACGTTAACCTTGCCGCTGTTGTTGAACCATTGGATGTAGTAAGGATGTGGATGTGGTCTTGTTGTGAGAGAGAGCTTCTCCACCATCTCCATGCTAGCCAAGTTGTTGCAACTCCCTCCGTCTATGATGACATGCACAGAACATTCCTTCACAAATCCCTTTGTATGGAACAAATTGTGCCTCTGATTTTGCTCAGCTTGTGTGACCTGCACACTCAAAACACATTGAGCAACTAAACATTCATACCTGTCAGCGTCTTCAGGAGCCATGTATTGTGTCTCACGATCAGAATCATCTCCACCATATTCTTCATGTGTAATAAGAGCCAATGTCTCCTCATCATAGTCACTAACGGACTCAGACCCACCATCCTCAGTAGCAATCATCACATGCTGAGATTTGTATTCTCTCGCATAATGACCTCTTCCCTTAAAACGACGACAAATAATATCACTTGTGTGCCCTATTGATGCCATGGAAGAAGAAGAACTATGTGCAGGCCCGTCAGGTGTGCTCTTGGCAGATAATGGTGGTTGTGCCTGCTTTCTTGTATCAGGTTGAAGATGGCACCTGATGGAGGTGCTGGTGCAGTTGAAGTAGAAGATGCACGTGGTGTCCATGATGAAGGTTGGCCTGCAGAAAAGTTAGTTCGCGCCAATGCTTGTCAATCCTGCACTTCACGTTCAGCTTTACAAGCAAGATGGAATAAATGAGTGATATTAGTATACTCCTTATACTCTAGAATGGTCTGAATCTCTCTATTTAATCCACCTATAAAACGTGCAAGCATAGCTTCATTCTCCTCAACAATACCACATCTACTCAGGCCAGTTTGTAATTCCTGATAATATTCTTCTACAAAAAAATTTCCTTGTCCTAAACGCTGCAATTTTTGAAGCAATTCACGTTGATAATATGGTGGAACCCAACGAGTACGCATAGCAGTTTTCAAAGCAGCCCAAGTAGCTGGAATAGGATATAATCTACAATGTTCAGACCACCATACACATGCAAAACTAGTGAAAGCACAAACATCAGCAGCAACCCATCTCTCCTCAGGAAATTGTAAACATGTAAAACGTTGTTCAGTCTCTAACTCCCAAGTAAGATATACATCAGGAATGTATCTACCCCAAACGATGGAATCTTCAATTTCAGTTTAGGAACATGGTCATGATCTCATACCTGAGGTGGTGGTGCAGGCCTACCGTTGCGAATAAATACCTGAGGTCGACCTGCTGGTGGTGGTGCTGGTGGCTGCACGTAGTTCTGATTTTAATCAACCTCATCCTCGTAATAGTCCTCCACCTTTGCAGTATCAGCAGGAGCTACAGAAGCACCAACAGCAGTAGCAGCGGCACTAGAATTTTGTCCTGGCTCAATAGGAACACGTTGTGCTCGCCCTACTGTATCGCGGCGTAGAACTGGTTGTGGGAGATGTTTGTGTAACTCATCGAACTTGGCGTCCAACTTGGTGTCAATTGTCTTCTCAATGTCATCCATCCTCTCCAATGCCTTTCCAAAGCTGGCCATCACGTCTTCCACCTGTTGACCCAACATTTGATGAAATTTATCATGAAGCTCTTTGTTCGTCATGTTCTCCCAGTCAATCTCGTCGACTTGTATTCCTGCCATAGTTAGCAGCTATAGAAACAGACAAGAATATGATCCTACAGACTACTGGAATATGGTGGTGGTGGAGTGTCACAAATCCGTCAAGTGAATCTCAAATTCTTACCAGTTCTTACCCAACAGCAGGTGGTGATCGGCAATCATTGTAGCCAAAACTCTCAAAGCTTGGATAGAGCGATTACCAGGGAGAGTCAAACGCATGACGTAGACGTATGTGGAGCTGGGAAGGCTTATAATATGGTAGTAAAAAGGATCAACAATAATCAGTTCAGAGATGCAAAGTTGAATAAACGCTCAACGACGGTAATGTGCTGGTCCTAGGCTAGACCGTGCTAAAGACGCGAGCCTAGAACACTAACAAAATCACGGCGCTGCACGTAAACAAGGGAAAAGCACACTCTTGAATTTTTTTTTGCGCTCCTCTTTTTTTTGCGAAAAATCACTATAATGGCGAGTGTCTCAAAACTCTTCCCAGGTCAAACTAACAGGATTGGCACGAAATTTTTTTGACAATTATTTTTTTCAAAATCAGGGCAGCGACGATGAAAGAGTGCGACAAAAAGTCACTATGATGGCGAGTATCTCAAAACACTCCCTGGGACCTAAAAATAGGATAGGGAGAAAATATTTTCGGTCACCGAAATTTTGGCCTAAAAACTGCCCGGGGGTCTCCCGACTCTTTTTCTTTTTTTTTCTTCCGAAACCTACTCAGGCAAGGAAACACGAATCGGAAACTAGATGGATCTCGGAAACAAACCTAATATGAAAAGAACTCGGATTGGTGGTGGAAATATGGTCGTAGGATATGGCAGCGGCGGTGGTATATGGTAGCGGTGGTGGTATATGGATACGGATCGGTGGTGGTATATGGATACGGATCGGTGGTGGCATATGGATACGTATTCAGAGCGGTGGCGGATAAGCAGTGGAGGTACATGGCAGGGCCGATGATGATGGTGTGGCGGAGGCGTGACAACTTATGACCAGAACTCAGAACTCTAAAAGACTAGACTCTAAGAGCATCAACTAGATACGACGATGCAACTGCAAATTCAACAACGCAAACACAGAAAAGATTATGCAATGGCTCAGACTGGTTCGGATATGATGAACTAACCCTAATTTTTTTTGTGGCTTTTTCATGGACTATAGGTATGAAGAACAGACTCGATCTAAACTACGAAAAACTGTAAAATCTCACCGAGCAACCTGGAAATCTGATACCACTTGATAGAGGCAAAGGTGTCCCATCTTTCGATGAGATGGTGGCTATCGTTTTGGTGGAAGTCGACTTTGACGATCCGACTACGAACGTGCGATGCCGTCGCGCCTTAGCAATCCCTAAACCAACTCCGAGAGGTTATTGACCACGCCGGAGCACGATCAACCTGACCACGAAGGTCTATTTCCTGCAAGCAAACAAAAACCAAGCAAAAAACTAAGATTGCATTCTGGATATTGTGAATAACAGAGGAAAGCTTTATTAGTGAAGGTGGGGTTCTGTGACGTCTTTGTCTGGTCGTTGAACACAAACGAAGTACGCGAAGTTGCAGCTATGGTGAACTTTTAATCTAAACAAAACCCAAAGTCTAAACGGTGCCCTAAGGGTTGTATATATGGAGGAAGAGGGGGCAATTTCGTGGCCCTTAGTGGAGGGGTCTGAAACCAACCCTATCTCTTGTTTCCCCACACATACGGACTCTAAAAATAGCCTATACTTATGTATTTCGAAATTACATGGGCCTGGCCCAATAAAAAGGTGAAGCAGCACCTAGAATAGCCTCTGGACGAAATTTATAAAGTGGCATCTTGTATATTTTGTTCAAGGCTTCATGCACTCATTATGGTGGCTTCAAAGTCCTGAAATCGTCACTTGTAAGTCTGTTCTTGTTCCCCTTGCGCATGCCATCATCTCCGTGCTTGGTCTTGCTCCAATGTTCATCCTTCTCCAAGCTAGGCCCTTCATTTGTAAGCAAAACAAATGTATCCAATTTAGGCAGCATAATATTCTAATGAGCATTAAAATCATTACCAAGAAACGAAAGTACCTGGTAATTTAATTGGCATGCGCAAGCTCTAGTAATTGGTCTAGTATGTATAGCAGCATGGGATGTGGGTGTAACAATGGTATTGATGTCCTCATCAGAAGACCTTCAACGTGAAGCCAAAGGTGGTGGGCGGCCAGCAAGCGGAGTGCAGGGGCGCCATGGTGGGTAAGATGCCCAATGTCACATGGCCCGAAGGCTCCTATGTGGAGACCGTGAAGGGATGGCAATCGGGGTGGTTCTACATCACCAAGCCGCACGACACCAACTGGGCGATGACCCCCGAATTTCGATCCGGCATCCCCATGCGGCTCACCTCCTGGAAAGAGAAGGGCTTTGCCCGGGGCTCATCGGTGGAACTGACCGGACTTCAGACCTGCATCAAAAATATGATAGGCAAGAAAATCAAGCTTGTCAACGTGGTCTAGGTCATGCTCATCCAACGGATCCTTCCGTGTTAGAGACGGGCTTACAATATATGGGAGTTCCACCCGGCCGAACACCAGACGTTGCGAGAGCTCTTCGACACAACGCACGAAGACGTCTGGAAGGTGTTGTTCAAGGCCACCGAGGTACCACCTCCCATAGCCGAAGATCACGAACTCAGCGCAAAGCGCCCCGCCAATCCGGTAAGTTTTTTATATTTTGCAAGATGTGTCTTTCCCCAGCATATTCATGGGAGGAATCTAATCCTCCATGCCAATTTGACAGGACTGGGTAGCGATAGCGGAGCGGATTGACTGTCCGGCTCGACTACCCAAAGATCCAGCATCGCCTCTCTTAACAAAGATGTTGTTTCCGGCGCCCTATAAGGTGCTGGAGAAGAAGGCCGCGGGGACCAGGAAAGGTCTCCGGCGCAAGGTTGTATCGGACTCATCGTCCGAAGACACCGAGGCGCGCTCCTCCAACAAAGACGAGGAGGAGGAAGAGGAAATCCCCCCCCCCCAACCGGGGGGGAGAAGAGGAAGGCTGCCCCGTCTGGGGAGGCCGAGGCATCCAAGAAGGGGTAGACCCTCCATCTGGACCATTCCACCATAGCCACCTACAGCGGCGAGGAGTGGTTGCCCAGGGACAAGCCCCTGGCTAAGTCGTAAGTATCCGGACACTATAATACTTTCGGTATGTTTTGCTTTATTGCTTCTTATTATGCCAAACATGCATATGCAATCCGGCCAAATCCCACATCGGGGTATCCTCTTCGGATGGGTCTTTGGGCCTGTCGGCGATGAACAGCGATTCACTCCCGACAGCCTCCACCCCCAGGCCCGTGGATGACATCGAGCTGTTGTCTCAAAGGATACCGGACCAGGGGGAGATAGTTCAGGAGACGCCCCCAGGCGAAATCCCAGTCACCGGGCGCATGTGGGGGAATACCCCCGGGGGCCACAGCAAGTCTGGCCCCCAGTCGGATACTGCTCCGGAACCCCTAGTGGTTCCGGATTCGGGCAGGCAGCCCTTCTCTAAGGGGGGCGAGCCGCCTGTGCTGATGACCTCTGTCCATCCAGAGGCATCGGACAACTTGCTAGAAGCGCTTCGCGGTGCTTCCATTGATGAAGAGCATTGTACCATCATGAGTACGGTGATCGAGAGGGTCCAGTCTGCCAAAAGCGGATTGACCAAAGAAATAAAATTGTAAGAAAGTATCACAGTATAGATAGTAGCCCCTTATACTCTATTTGGTGTTCGAAAGAAAGGCCGAACAGAGGATCAAATAACATCCACAGGAGTCTAACATAATATGTCTATGTGAATAAGCAGGTGTCGCTGCTGGCCGCTGCCGCTCGTACTGCGAGGTCTCCGGATTGAAGCAGGACCTAGAGCGAACCGAGGGAGAACTCGCCTTCGTGAAGAGGCAGCTCAAGGAGAACAAAGGTACACAATACCCCGTGTATATATTTATAAAGAATAATGTTTTTTGCTAATAGAAGCATCATGAACTTTAATAGGGGCCACGACCGAAGTGGCGGCCCTTAAGAAGGTGCTGACCGAGGCCGAAGACAAAGTGGCCAAGGAGCGCGCTGAGCGCGAGAAGCAAGAGGCCCGGGTCGACGAGGTCCAGCAAGAGCTCCAGGACTTCGTCAAAAAATATGAGTCCTTGGAGCGTGACTCTAAGACGCAAGAGTTCGAGCTTGCTAAGGCCCTCCAAAGCATGCGAGACGCCAGAGCCGAAGCCCAAAAGGCCCTCCAGGAGATTCAGGCGGCCAAGAAGATAGCGGCGGGTAAGGCATTCGTTATGCAAAGCAAGCATGTGAAGGAGACTTTCCTTTTACTTTCCCGAATTTGGGGCTCTCCAGAAGCGTTCGCAGATCTGCCGCGCAGCATATCAGATGCCGTAGAGTTCTACCGAGCCGAAGAAGGGAGCTCGACGGAGAAGTTCTTCTGGTCTCAGTATATTGGGACCGAACATCCGATGCCCTTGAGCGACCAGCTAAAGCAACTAGTCGAACTGCACAGGGCAGCTGAACTGGCCATGAAGGACCTCATAGTCCTGTTGTGGCCTGCCGAGCCCTTGCCCAGCAGCTACTTCGGCCTCGTGGCGGCTTGAAGTCATAAAGCGGTCAGTTTGCATTGAGGGCGCGCGGATGGCCTTCGCATGCACGAAAGTGCACTGGGCGAAGATGGATGCCGAGAATCTGATGACAGAGGGGCCACTGAAGGGCAAGGAGCACCGCCACCCCAAAAAGTATTATGAAAGTGTCCTGAAGGGTTCCCGCCTTGTGGCGGAGCAATGTGCTAAGGATGTAATATTTGAGTGAATGTACTCATTTGATCCTGTAATATGAAAACAAGTTCATTTGCGCAATATAAGGCTTGCTGATTTAAAATTTTACCTTTTGTGCGGCTGCTTATAAAATCTGAGAGTTGGCCAGTCGTCGGCTTCTGCCCCCATGTAACTAGTACCAGGGTGTTCGGGATAAATCTAAACACTCTTTATCCAAATTTTTGGGTCCTTTAAGGAGGTGTTTAGCGCAACGAACAAGGCAATCGGACTATACAGCTTTATCACTCTCACTTAGCCATAGAAGTTCTATAATTTTAAATTTTGGTGTAGCCCCTGGTATTCGGAAGGCCGAACTTGGGGCGCTATACACGCCTAAATCGGACAAAGGTCGATTCCTCGCCCAAAGCGGAAAAAATATTTAAGGATTTGAGACATCTCGAACAGTGACCAGGTCTCGCCGCATCATGACAGTCATTTTTCGGCTTTCTCTACTGAGGTGCTCATCCGGAAGAACCGGGACACAATCGCAGTAGTTCTCCCTGTGCCACCTTAGCCAATATAGCGGAATGTAAGGCAACAAAACATGGGAGCCGGGAAAACCCAACTATTGACCCAAGACACGATTCGGAGCTGATGCATATAATGCTATAAGTTCGGGGTGTCGCACTGTTGAAAGTGTTTGGACTTTTCTTGCTGTGTTATGGGGTACAGTGAAGCCCCTGGCGAGCTGAATGTACCAAAATGTACGGGTGTGATACGTCTCCAACGTATCTATAATTTTTGATTGTTCCATGCTATTATATTACCCCTTTTGGATGTTTATGGGCTTTATTTTATACATTTATATCATTTTTGGGACTAACCTACTAACCGGAGGCCCAGCCCGTATTACTGTTTTCTTTGCCTATTTCAGTATTTCGAAGAAAAGGAATATCAAATGGAGTCCAAACGGAATGAAACCTTCAGGAGCGTGATTTTCGGAACGAACATGATCCAGAGGACTTGGAGTGCAAGTTAAGAAGCAGCCAAGGCGGCCACGAGATAGGAGGGCCCCCCCTAAAGGGCGTGCCCCCGGTCTCGTGGGCCCCTCGGGCGGCCACCGACGTACTTCTTCCTCCTATATAAGCCTACGTACCCCGAAAACATCCAGGGAGCCAACGAAACACAATTTCCACCGTTGTAACCTTCTATATCCGCGAGATCCCATCTTGGAGCCTTCACCGACGCTCCGCCGTAGGGGGAATCGACCATGGAGAGCTTCTACATCAACACCATAGCCCTTCCGATGAGTTGTGAGTAGTTTACCGCAGACCTTCGGGTCCATAGTTATTAGCTAGATGGCTTCTTCTCTCTTTTTGGATCTCAATATAATGTTCTCCCCCTCTCTTGTGGAGATCTATTCGATGTAAACTCTTTTTGCGGTGTGTTTGTTGAGATCCGATGAATTGTGGGTTTATGATCAAGTTTATCTATGAGAAATATTTGAATCTCCTCTGAATTCTTTTATGTATGATTGAATTATCTTTGCAAGTCTCTTCGAATTATCAGTTTGGTTTGGCCTACTAGATTGATCTTTCTTGCCATGGGAGAAGTGCTTAGCTTTGGGTTCAATCTTGCGGTGTCCTTACCCAGTGACAGAAAGGGTTGCAAGGCTCGTATTGTATTGTTGCCATTGAGGATAAAAAGATAGGGTTTATATCATATTGCATGAGTTTATCCCTCTACATCATGTCATCTTGCTTAAGGCGTTACTCTGTTCTTATGAACCTAATACTCTAGATACAGGCAGGAGACGGTTGATGTGTGGAGTAACAGTAGTAGATGCAGGCAGGAGTCGATCTACTTGTTACGGAGGTGATGCCTATATACATGATCATGCCTAGATAATCTCATAATTATTCGCTTTTCTATCAATTGCTCAACAGTAATTTGTTCACCCACCGTAATACTTATGCTATCTTGAGAGAAGCCACTAGTGAAACATATGGCCCCCGGGTCTATCTCTTATCATATTGGCTTCCAATCTACTTTTATTTGCATCTTTACTTTTTGCATCTATATTATAAAATACCAAAAATATATTTATCTTATCATACTATCTCTATTAGATCTCACTTTCGCAAGTGGCCGTGAAGGGATTGACAACCCTTTATTGTGTTGGTTACGAGTTCTTTGTTTGTTTGTGTAGGTGCGTGGGACTTTTGAGGAGCCTCCTACTGGATTGATACCTTGGTTCTCAAAAACTGAGGGAAATACTTACGCAACTATTGCTGCATCACCCTTTCCTCTTCAAGGAAAACCAATGCAAGGTCAAGACGTAGCAAGAAGGATTTCTGGCGTCGTTGCCGGGGAGGTCTTTGCTCAAGTCAAGACATACCAAGTACCCATCACAAACCCATCTCCCTCGCATTTACATTATTTTCCATTTGCCTCTCATTTTCCTCTCCCCCACTTCACCCTTGCCGTTTTATTCGCCCTCTCTTTTCCAATCTCCCCCTCTCTCTTTCACCTGCCTTTTTCTCTTTACTTGTGTGTTGGATTACTTATTGCCATGGCGCAAGATAATACCAAATTGTGCGATTTCTCGAATACCAATAATAATGATTTCCTTAGTACTCCGATTGCTCCTCTTAATGATGTTGAGTCTTGTGAAATCAATATTGCTTTGCTGAATCTTGTTATGAAAGATCAATTCGCCGGCCTTCCTAGTGAAGATGCCGCTACTCCTCTAAACAACTTTGTCGATTTGTGTGATATGCAAAAGAAGAAAGATACGGATAATGATATTGTTAAATTGAAGTTATTCCCGTTTTCACTTAGAGATCGTGCTAAAGTTTGGTTTTCGTCTTTGCCTAAAAATAGTATTGATTCTTAGAACAAGTGCAAAGATGCTTTTATCTCTAAGTATTTTCCTCCCGCTAAGATCATCACTCTTAGGAACGATATTATGAATTTTAAACAACTTGATCATGAGCATGTTGCCCAATCTTGGGAAAGAATAAAATTAATGATTCGCAATTGCCCTACTCATGGTTTGAATTTATGGATGATCATACAAATTTTTTATGCCGGTTTGAACTTTGCTTCTAGAAATCTCTTAGATTCGGCCGCGGGAGGCACGTTTATGGAAATCACGTTAGGAGATGCTACAAAACTTCTTGATAATATTATGGCTAATTATTCCCAATGGCACACCGAAAGATCTTCTAGTAAAAAGGTGCATGCTATAGAAGAAATCAATGTTTTGAGTGGAAAGATGGATGAACTTATGAAATTGTTTTCTACTAAAAATACTCCTCTTGAACCCAATGATATGCCTTTGTCTACTTTGATTGAGAATAATAATGAATCTATGGATGTGAATTTTGTTGGTAGGAATAGTTTTGGAAACAATGCTTATAGAGGAAACTTTAATTCTAGATCGTTCCCTAGTAATTCCTCTAATAATTATGGAAACCCCTACAATAATTCTTATGGTAATTTTAGTAAGATGCCCTCTAATTTTGAGAATAGTGTGAAAGAATTTATGATTTCTCAAAAGAATTTTAATGCTTTGCTTGAAGAAAAATTGCTCAAAGTTGATGATTTGGCTAGGAACGTTGATAGACTTTCGCTTGATGTTGATTCTCTTAAACTTAGATCTTCTCCTCCTAAGCATGATATCAATGAGTCTCTCACAGCAATGAGAATTTCCATTGATGAGTGCAAGGAAAGAACCGCTAGATTGCGTGCTAAGAAAGATAGCTTTATAAAGGTGTGTTCTTCTAGTTTCCATGAAAATAATGATGAGGATCTTAAAGTTATTGATGCATCTCCTATTAGATCTTTGTTTTTCAATATGAATCTTGATAATTATGGGACTGATGATGAGTTAACTTTACCTAGAAGGCGTCCCAAGAATTCGAAGTTTTTAGATCTTGATGCTAAATTTGGTAAAAGTGGGATTGGAGAGGTCATGACTTTAAATAGCATTGAACCCACTATATCGGATTTCAAGGAATTTGATTATGATAATTGTTCTTTAGAAGGTTGTATTTCCTTGTTGCAATCCGTTGTTAATTCTCCTCATGCTTATAGTCAAAATAAAGCTTTTACCAAACATATCGTTGATGCCTTGATGCAATCTTATGATGAAAAACTTAATTTGGAATTTTTTATACCTAGAAAACTTAATTATGAGCGGGAACCTACTATAAATATTAGAATTAAAGATCATGAGTGTTTTGCTTTGTGCGATTTGGGTGCTAGTGTTTCCACGATTCCGAAAACTTTATGTGATATTCTAGGTTTCCATGATCTTGATGATTGCTCTTTAAATTTGCACCTTGCGGATTCCACCATTAAAAAGCCAATGGGAAGGATCAATTATGTTCTCATTGTTGCAAATAGAAATTTGGTGCCCGTAGATTTTATCGTTCTTGATATAGATTGCAATCTTTCTTGCCCTATTATTCTTGGTAGACCTTTCCTTAGAACGATTGGCGCGATTATTGATATGAAGGAAGGGAATATTAGGTTTAAAGAAAGGCATGGAGCACTTTCCAAGAAAGAAAGTCAAATTACCTTATGAATCTATCATGCGGGCTACTTATGAATTTAGTGCCAAAGATGGCACTACTTAGATCTATCTTCGCTTTTATGCCTAGCTAGGGGCGTTAAACGATAGCGCTAGTTGGGAGGCAACCCAATTTTCTTTGTGTTTTTAGTTTTTGTTCCTGTTTAGTAATAAATCTTGCATCTACCTTCTGTTTAGATGTGTTTTTATCTTTTAATTAGTGTTTGGGCCAAGTAGAACCTATAGGATAACCTATGATGATAGTTGATTTGATTCTGCTGAACAGAAACTTTGCACGCACGCATTTAGTTTTGTTAAATCACATAAACGTGCTTTTGCGTTGATTCTTTTTGCTGCTGATCAATATACAAATTTTCCAGGACTTCCTATTTTGGTAGGAGTTTTAGAGTTCCATAAGTTTGCGTTAGTTACAGATGGCTACAGACTATTCTGTTTTTGGCAGATTCTGTTTTTCGTGTGTTGTTTGCTTATTTTGATGCATCTATGGCTAGTAAAATAGTTTATTAACCATAGAGAAGTTGGAATACAGTAGGTTTAACACCAAAATAAATAAAGAATGAGTTCATTACAATACCTTATGTGGTGGTTTTGTTTTCTTTCACTAACGGAGCTTATAAGATTTCCTGTTGAGTTTTGTGTTGTGAAGTTTTCAAGTTTTGGGTAAAGCTTTTATGTACTATGGAATAAGGAGTGGCAAGATCCTAAGCTTGGGGATGCCCATGGCACCCCAATATATTCAAGGATAGCCAAAAGCCTAAGCTTGGGTATGCCCCGGGAAGGCATCCCCTCTTTCGTCTTCGTTCATTAGTAACTTTACTTGGAGATATATTTTTATTCGCCACATGATATGTGTTTTGCTTGGAGGGTCGTGTATTATATTAGTCTTTGCTTTTTAGTTTACCACAATCATCCTTTCTGTACACACCTTTTGGGAGAAACCTACTTGATTAGAATTTGCTAGAATACTCTATGTGCTTCACTTATATCTTTTGAGCTTGATAGTTTTTGCTCTAGTGCTTCACTTATATCTTTTAGAGCATGGTGGTGACTTAATTTTGAAGAAATTTCTAGTCTATCATGCTTCACTTATATGTTTTTGAGAGTCTTTTAGAACAGCATGGTATTTGCTATGGTTACAAAGTTGGTCCTAGAATGATGAGCATCCAAGTTGGGTATAATAAAAACTATCATAGAAAAATAATTTGATGCTATGATCAATATGATGCTTGATAATTGTTTTGAGATATGGAGGTAGTGATATTAGAGTCATGCTAGTTGAGGTGATTATGAAAAATACTTGTGTTGAGGGTTGTGATTCCTGTAGCATGCACGTATGGTGAACCGCTTTGTGATGAAGTTAGAGCACAATTTTATTTATTGATTGTCTTCCTTATGAGTGGCGGTCGGGGACGAGCGATGGCCTTTTCCTACCAATCTATCCCCCTAGGAGCATGCGCGTAGTTCTTTGGTTTTTGATGACTTCTAGATTTTTGCAACAAGTACATGAGTTCTTTTGACTAATGTTGAGTCCATGGATTATACGCACCTTACCCTTCCACCATTGCTAGCCTCTCTTGTGCCGTGCAACTTTCGCCGGTACCATATACCTTCCTCAAAACAGCCACCATACCTACCTATTATGGCATTTCCATAGCCATTCCGAGATATATTGCCATGAAACTTTCCACCGTTCCGTTCATATGACACGCATTACTTTTTTCATATTGCTCTTTGCATGATCATGTAGTGGACATCGTATTTGTGGCAAGGCCACCTTCATATTTTCATACATGTCGCTCTTGATTCATTGCATATCCCGGTACACCGCCGGAGGCATTCATATAGAGTCAAATCTTGTTCTAGCTTTGAGTTGTAATTCTTGAGTTGTAAATCCATAAAAGTGTGTTGATCTTCATTATTAGAGCATTGTCCTAGTGAGGAAAGGATGATGAAGACTATGATTCCCCCACAAGTCGGGATGAGACTTCAGACTTTACAAAAAGAAAAAAGACGAAGAAGAAAAAAAGGAGAAAGGCGAAAAAGAAAAAAAAGGCCAAAGAAATAAAAGGAAAAAGAAAAAAGAAAAAAATAAAATGAGAGAAAAAGAGAGAAAGGACAATGCTACTATCTCTTTTTCCACACTTGTGCTTCAAAGTAGCACCATGATCTTCATGATAGAGAGTCTCATATGTTGTCACTTTCATATACTAGTGGGAATTTTTCATTATAGAACTTGTCTTGTATATTCCAATGATGGGCTTCCTCAAAGTGCCCTAGGTCTTCGTGAGCAAGCGAGTTGGATGCACAACCACTTAGTTTCTTTTGTTGAGCTTTCATATGTTTATAGCTCTAGTGCATCCGTTGCATGGCAATCCCTACTCACTCACATTGATATCTATTAATGGGCATCTCCATAGCCTGTTGATATGCCTAGTTGATGTGAGACTATCTTCTCCTTTTTTATCTTCTCCACAACCACCATTCCATTCCACATATAGTGCTATGTCCATGGCTCACGCTCATGTATTGCGTGAAAGTTGAAAGGGTTTGAGATTATTAAAGTATGAAACAATTGCTTGGCTTGTCATCAGGGTTGTGCATGATTAAATACTTTGTGTGATGAACATAGAGCAACAGCGAGACTGTATGATTTTGTAGGGATAACTTTCTTTGGCCATGTTATTTTGAGAAGACATGATTACTTTGATTAGTATGCTTGAAGTATCACCATTTTCATGTTAATATGAACTTTTATTTTGTATCATTTGGATCTGAACATTCATGCCACAATAAAGAAAATTACATTGAGAATTATGCTAGGTAGCATTCCACATCAAAAATTCCGTTTTTATCATTTACCTACTCGGGGACGAGCAGGAATTAAGCTTGGGGATGCTTGATACATCTCCAACGTATCTATAATTTTGATTGTTCCATGCTATCATATTACCCCTTTTGGATGTTTATGGGCTTTATTTTACACATTTATATCATTTTTGGGACTAACCTACTAACCGGAGGCCCAGCCCGTATTGCTGTTTTTCTGCCTATTTCAGTATTTCGAAGAAAAGGAATATCAAACGGAGTCCAAACGGAATGAAACCTTCGGGAGCGTGATTTTTGGAACGAACATGATCCAGAGGGCTTGGAGTGCAAGTCAAGAAGCAGCCGAGGCGGCCACGAGATAGGAGGGCGCGCCTCTTGTCTCGTGGGCCCCTCGGGCGGCCACCGACGTACTTCTTCCTCCTATATAAGCCTACGTACCCAGAAAACATCTAGGGAGCCAACGAAACACAATTTCCACCACCGTAAACTTCTGTATCCGCGAGATCCCATCTTGGAGCCTTTGTCGGCGCTCCGCCGTAGGGGGAATCGATTATGGAGGGCTTCTACATCAACACCATAGCCCTTCCGATGAGTTGTGAGTAGTTTACCACAGACCTTTGGGTCCATAAATGTTTGCTAGATGGCTTCTTCTCTCTTTTTGAATCTCAATACAATGTTCTCCCCCTCTCTTGTGGAGATCTATTCGATGTAAACTCCTTTTGTGGTGGGTTTGTCGAGATCCGATGAATTGTGGGTTTATGATCAAGCTTATCTATGAGAAATATTTGAATCTCCTCTGAATTCTTTTATGTATGATTGAGTTATCTTTGCAAGTATCTTCGAATTATCAGTTTGGTTTGGCCTACTAGATTGATCATTCTTGCCATGGGAGAAGTGCTTAGCTTTGGGTTCAATCTTGCGGTGTCCTTACCCAGTGACAGAAAGGGTTGCAAGGCACGTATTGTATTGTTGCCATCAAGGATAAAAAGATGGGGTTTATATCATATTGCATGAGTTTATCCCTCTACATCATGTCATCTTGCTTAAGGCGTTACTCTGTTCTTATGAACTTAATACTCTAGATGCAGGCAGGAGTCGGTCGATGTGTGGAGTAATAGTAGTAGATGCAGGCAGGAGTTGATCTACTTGTTACGGACGTGATGCCTATATACATGATCATGCCTAGATAATCTTATAATTATTCGCTTTTCTATCAATTGCTCGACAGTAATTTGTTCACCCATCGTAATACTTATGCTATCTTGAGAGAAGCCACTAGTGAAACCTATGGCCCCCGGGTCTATCTCTTATCATATTTGCTTCCAATCTACTTTTATTTGCATCTTTACTTTTTGCATCTATATTACAAAATACCAAAAATATATTTATCTTATCATACTATCTCTATTAGATCTCACTTTCACAAGTGGCCGTGAAGGTATTGTCAACCCCTTTATTGTGTTGGTTGCGATTTCTTTGTTTCTTTGTGTAGGTGCGCAGGACTTTTGAGGATCCTCCTATTGGATTGATACCTTGGTTCTCAAAAACTGAGGGAAATACTTACGCTACTATTGTTGCATCACCCTTTCCTCTTCAAGGAAAACCAACGCAAGCTCTAGACGTAGCAGGGTGCAATTTGTAATGAATAAATAGTCAATGAAAAAGATAAAGAAATGGAATAATAAGCTGACGCTGTACATTATTTTCCATTGTTATTTGAATAAGACGTCAAGGCGTATGTATACAAGTAGTGCGATAAGAAAAATAGGACTATTTGACATGTCCTAACCAAGAGCGAGCTGCATGTGGGTATGTAAAACAGGTATAGCGATCGTTATCAGAGACCACCTGGGGATTCCCTTGTACGTCAAAGCTCCTTGCCTCCTTGTTGTTTCCGTCCCGTGATGGGTCCAATAATCAGGCTATCGGAATGGTCTCCAGAAAATATGGACCTGAAAGAAAGAAAAGGGGTGAAGGTATACGGATCCTGGGGCAGCTGAGCCGCATTGTGGACCGCATTCTAGCTCTGCCTCCGCCTATGCCCATGGTATTTTAAGTGCGTAATTATGTATGCGCGGCACAAATGTCACCGCTTGACTGGGACTAGAACGGAGGCCAAATTGTTAGGCGAGCTCTGGGTGTGACGGACGATCCTGTTGCAGAGTACTTCGGACCCGCTTAACGGTGTCTGGAGGCTTTATAGCTGAATTGGAGGTCTGCCTAAGAAGGCTACTCTGTACTTCTACTGCGAGGGCTGCAGTGTGCTCCTCCGTACGGAGGGAGTGATCTGTGTTTCCATTGACTGTTATAACCCCGCGAGGTCCGGGCATCTTGAGCTTTAGGTAAGCATAGTGCGGCACCGCATTGAATCTGGCAAATGCGGTTCGCCCGAGCAGTGCATGGTAGCCACTGTGGAAGGGGATGATATTGAAGATTAATTCCTCGCTTGGAAGTTGTCCGGAGATCCGAAGACTGCTTCCAGTGTGATTGAGCCCGTGCAACAGGCCTCTACCCTTGTATAACACCTTTGAAGGTGGTTTTGGTGGGTTTGATCCTTGAAGGGTCGATGCCCATTTTGCGCACGGTGTCCTCATAGAGCAGGTTCAGGCTGCTGCCCCCGTCCATGAGGACTCGTGTGAGGTGGAATCCGTCAATGATAGGGTCAAGGACCAGTGCGGCCGAACCGCCATGATGGATGCTGGTCGGATGGTCCTTGCGATCAAAAGTGATCGGACAAGAAGACCATGGGTTGAACTTTGGGGCGACTGGCTCCATCACGTAGACGTCCCTTAGTGCGCACTTCTGTTCCCGCTTGGGGATATCGGTGGCATATATCATGTTTACCGTTCTCACTTGGGGAGGAAATTTCTTCTATCCTCCTGTGTTCGGAGGCTGGGGCTCCTCGTGGTCATCACTATGGAACCCTTTTCCTTGTTTTCGGCATGCAACTTGCCGGCCTATTTAAATACCCAACATTTTCTGTTGGTGTGGTTGGCTGGTTTATCGGAGGTGCCGTGGATTTGACATGAGCGATCAAGTATGCGGTCCAAACTGGACGGGCCCGGATTGTTTCTTTTAAATGGCTTTTTCCGCTGAGCGGGTTTAGAGCCACTGAATCTGGCATTGACAGCCGTGTCTTAGGTGTTATCGCCATTATTGCGACGCTTGTGTCTATTGCGTTGGGGCTTGCCGTTGCTGTCTCTGGCATCTGCGGTGCCAGGATTTCTTGATGTGTTGTTGCTACGAGCCAGCCAGCTATCCTCGCCCGTGCAAAAGCAGGTCATGAGTGTCTTGGCCGAGGTGTCGGGCAAGCCACTCGTCATGGATGTTATGCTTAAAGGCCGCTAGGCCTTCGGCATCCGGACAGTCGACAATTTGGTTCTTTTTAGTTAGGAACCGAGTCCAGAATTTCCTGGCTGACTCTCTAGGCTGTTGGGTTATGTGACTTAAGTCAGCAGCGTCTGGGAGTCGCACATAAGTGCCCTGGAAGTTGTCAAGGAATGCGTCTTTCAGGTTCTCCCAACTGCCAATGGAGTTTGCCGGCAGGCTATTCAGCCAATGCCGAGCCAGTCCCTTGAGCTTTAGTGGGAGGTACTTGATGGCATGTAGATCATCTCCGCGGGCCATGTGAATGTGGAGAAGGAAATCTTCAATCCATACCGCGGTGTCTGTTGTCCCATCATATGATTCGATGTTCACGGGTTTAAACCCTTCTGGGAACTCGTGCTCCATTACTTCGTTAGTGAAGCATAGGGGGTGTGCGGCGCCTCTATGCCGGGCTACATCATGACGCAGTTCAAATGAGTCTGGTCGGTTGTATTCGGCCCGGCCGGATTTGTATTTAGCATATCCGGCGTGGCGGTCATCGTCACGCGTTGGGGCGCGCCCCCGTGATCCATAGATCGATCTTGACTGTCCTGCTTTGTTTTCTAACTTGTCTCGCAGGTCATGCCTGTAGCCCCTGGCCTTCGTGTTTTTATTTGTTTGACGCGGGGTGCGGGCTCGTGTTCAGGATGATACGCCGCTTTATCTTGGCCACGAGGCGGCCGGTCGGCCTCATCCTGCGCTGGTAGTGTAGGCTCTGATGCCTCCTCCTCGAATTGAGGTAACAACCTGCGCTTTGGGTAGCTTTTGGCTGGGCGCTCGAGTCCGTATTCCTCGGCTGCCAGGACCTTAGTCCATCTATTAGTTAGCAGATCTTGATCAGCTTGAAGCCGCTGCTGCTTTTTCTTCAGGCTTTTTGCAGTGGCTATAAGCCAGCGCTTGAAGCGCTCCTGCTCGACGGGATCCTTAGGCACGATAAATTCGTCGTTGCCGAGGCTCACCTCGTATTTGGAGAGGGGCATGTAATTGTCATCCTCCAAGTCTCCACCAATTGCCTGTTCATCAGGGCTAGCTTGCCCATCCTCCCATCCGGCTTGCTCCAAGCTTGGCTGGGTGGGATTTTTTTCGTCTTCGGCAGCATCTGGAGTGCTATTGTCTCTTGTGCCGGTATTACTATTTTTGCTATGGCGGGGCTTAGAGCAGTGTCACTGATGCTGGAGTTTAGATTGCTTCTCAAGAGGGTTATCCTCCAATGCCTCATCGCCATTGCTTTCTTTGGGTGTGTCCACCATATATATATCGTATGATGAGGTGGCTGTCCAGCTGCCTTGTGGGCGGTGGTCCCTGTTCTTCTCCGGCATCGTCATCCATACTGTCGATGTCTTCGGAGTTGAAATCAAGCATGTCGGTTACGTCGTCGACAGTGGCTATCAAGTGGGTGGTTGGTGGGTAACGAATTTCTTCGCCGTCCACTTCCCACTCAAGCCGGACATAGTTCGGCCAAGAGTCTTCTGGCAGGGAGAGAGATTTTAATGAGTTTAGCATATCGCCCAAGGGCGAGTGCTAAAAGATATCCACGGAGGTAAACTCCATGATCGGTGCCCAATTAGGTTCGATAGGCATGGATGCGTGTGGTTCGGAGCCTATAGCCGGAGATGAGTCCGAGGGTCCGGTGACACAGACCTCATTTGGGGCGAAGTCTGTGTTCGGCTCTATGGCCGATGAGTATGCGGCTCCCGTGGCAAGGTCTATCCACCCGTCCTCGGATGGCACGATCTGCTCCAGATCTAAGGCCAGGGCAGCTGCAGGTGCGTTCTCGTGAACACCGTCCAATGGCAGATCTAAGTCATGCTCATACTATTCGGCGCATCTGTCATGGGCTCGAATCCGTCGAAGATCAAGTCTCCGCGGATGTCGACAGTGTAGTTCAGGCTTCCAAACCTGACCTGATGGCCAGGGGCGTAGCTATCGATCTGCTCTAGATGGCCAAACAAGTTGGCCCACAGTGCGAAGCCGCCGAATACGAAGATCTGTCCGGGGAGGAAAACCTCACCCTGGATCGCAATGTTGTAGATGATTGAAGGAGCCATCAAGCCTTATGGTGACAACACGGTGGAACTCTCAGTGAAAGCACCAATGTCGGTGTCAAAACCGGCGGATCTCCGGTAGGGGGTCCCGAACTGTGCGTCTAAGGCTAATGGTAACAGGAGGCGGGGGACACAATGTTTACCCAGGTTCAGGCCCTCTCAATGGAGGTAATACCCTACTTCCTGCTTGATTGATCTTGATGATATGAGTATTACAAGAGTTGATCTACCACGAGATCATAGAGGCTATACCCTAGAAGCTAGCCTATGATTATGATTGTCCTTCTACGGACTAAGCCCTCCGGTTTATATAGACACCGGAGGGGGCTAGGGTTACATAGAGTCGGTTACAGAGAAGGAAATCTACATATCTGAATCGCCAAGCTTGCCTTCCATGCAAAGGAGAGTCCCATCCGGACACGGGACGAAGTCTTCAATCTTGTATCTTCATAGTCCAACAGTCCGGCACAAAGTACATAGTCCGGCTGTCCGAGTACCCCCTAATCCAGGACTCCCTCACCCGCCTATAAGCAACCCAGATGGTCGGCCCCGCCTCTCGCTGACGTGGATAAGTGGAGGCGTATTCTCCCGAATACGTATCCCCTACATGAGAGCGCACTTCTCCTCTTCTTTGGGACGAAATGTGTTTTCTCTTCTGGAAGACGTATTTTCAGAAAGGACGCTTTCAGTTTTTCCGGCTGAGGGCCTGTTTGTGAAGATTTTCTTATAGATAAGTCCCTGGAAGAAAAACTATCGTATCTTTTTACCCGTAAATCCAAATGAGGTGAATCCGAAGCCCACTTATTCGTATCATCGAGCCCGTTCTGTTGGTCAGTCTGTCACCATGTTTTGACATTCTGAAAATGACCATTTTTCCCCTGCCCTTATTCAGCCCCCTCCGAGAGAGAACGATTTCCGGCGATTCTTTCCGCGAGGTTCTCGCACTTTCTTCTGGTGAATTCATCTTTCCCAGGCAAGCCACACCCTCCATTTGCATCACTATAATGCAGTGGCATGGTTTAAACTATTTGAACTTGTTTAAAATATTGTTTTAGCTACTTGTGATTTATTCATGGCATTTTCCCGGAGTGGTGTTGGGCTTGTTATTGCCATGATGTTGCTTGGAGTTCTAGGACTAATGTTTGCAGCTTATGTGGACGACATGTTGCCTTTGGATTATTAGTGGCTAGTACGATTATTTTTTGGATGGTAGCTGGTATGTTGCTTTGTAGTATTATTTTCGGAGATAATGCTTGCATGTGGACCCTAGTTGGATATCTTGTTCTTGTTATTGGAGTAGTAGCATTATCATTCTTGGATCCATCATGATAGTAGTGTCATGTTGCCCTCGGAGTATTATGTTTAAGTCATGCTTTGGATTATTTGTTGGATATTTCCGTGACTTGGATTACAGGTTGATAGATAATATCGGAGTATCAGTTATCGCAGATATGCTTTGGGGATAAATTTCGCCATTAAGTTGGTCAGGTGCTACTAAACCAGGCTTTTTCCAGTGCAACCACATTTACCATTATGGGGGTTCTTGATTCGGTCCTTTGTGGTGCCTCTCGCTGGTGCCTCCAACGAGGGAAGGTTATGCGCAGACGCTACCCTGATCAGGTAGGACGACATAAGCTTTGTGTGTCCATGTTTTGTTTTGAGCTCATGTCCCTGTTTGGGACCGTTTTGCCATGACGGTGGCCGAAGATGCCTTTGGTAGTCATGGGGCCACCCATGACTTAGACCTGAGAGGGAGTTGGTCGGAGTGACCGGGAGAGTGTCATGGCAAGGGAAGGGTTTCATCGGAACGCCGTTGGTCCACCCGAATGGGAGTGCAAGGCCATGGGTTCTGTAATGTGGGTAAAGTGCGCTACCACTGCAGAGTGTGTTTGTTTAATATATCAATAGCCGCGTCCTCGGTCATGGGCATAAGTTCGTGCTAGGTCACACCGTTCGATCAACACTCACGTGACGGAATGACTTTTATAGGACTAATATGTTGATATGATGAGCTGTGACAGTGTGGCAGGTTGTTGATGATGATGTTAGGATGATCTTGAGTATGATCATTCAGTGGGTGATGTGGTCACGCGGTGATCACATGAAGGGATAGATCACGAGGTGATCGAGATGGTATATTGCTTGGCTGGTTAACCAAGCGTGAGATGGTTATTGAGATCTGAGATGGTGGTTTATCAGTATTGTAGTCTTTTCATATCATGCTTAATAGTTGCTTTCACATCATAGTAGTTGTTAATTAATCTGCTAATGCTATGTTGTTGTCTTGCTTTGATGCTTTTGGTTCTTGTGAGCTTGCAAGTACATTCAATGTACTGACCTGGCGTGTCATGCCAGATTGCAGGTGATGCCATGATTGATTGATTGCTTGTCGTCGTTTCCGTTTGTGCGAGCTAGATCGTGTCCCAACCAGAGTCCCTACAGAGTCGAGTTCACCACCTTCGTCGTTATTCCGCTGCCAGAAGATTTCTGCTGCTACGAGTTGTTCTGCTGCTAGCATAGAGCAAGTGTAGTATCGCAGGCGTAGTGTTGTCGTGCTGATGTGATCCTCTATAACATCAGACCTGTGTAATTATCCTTTGTAAAAAGAGCTGATTTGTTCTATGTCAAGCAGTGCCATATTTCAGAAGTCTTCATCTTGATCTCTGGGCTGGAATACGGGGCGTTCCGGTTTCTCTGAGCCGGGGTGCCACAGGCTTGGTATCAGAGCAAGTCTGGCTGTAGGACGACCTAGTCAATGTGAGCGGTAGAAACCGGTAGAAATCGGTAGTATAGAGTCTGCCTTGTTTATTGCATTTGTTTGTTGCATAGCATGCATATAGCATTAGTATTTGTTGCTAACAGTTTTATCTGGTGAGTGTAGCTGGCATCGGATCCTGATCCACTACAGCTCAACCTCTGCATTTCTTCAGTTCCTCCAGTTTCCTTTTTCTTTTGGTGTTTGGTGTCATTTCTGTCCCAGCAGAGTAATGCCAAGTGATCCCGACACTGTTTGCGAAAATGGTGCTCAAGTATCGCGCCGATTCCTTTCTTTCAGCCCCGTCTATCATTTCGGTGATAGACGTGGTTCTATCCCGGATCGTTCTTTTATTTTGTCATGTGGGCAACCCTTAATGATCTTAGTCATCAAGAAAGGGCAATGTCAGCAGCCTCGGTTTTTCCCCGCTATCCTATTTCTTGGACGAGTACGGATCTTTTTCCGTCCACCTGATAATTATGTGGCGGAGACATTCGTGTCCCGCTACACGGTTACCAAGTACGTCCTCGCCTCCAAGCTAGTCCAGGTTGCTACCTGGCTAAGCTAGCACTTGGTGGAGCATTGTTTACACGAACTCTTCCACACATTTATTCTGTCTCATGCACATCGTCACAACATGCTAGATCGTAGAACCAGAGATCCCGCGAGATTTGTGTCCTTAAGTAGGCATGCATAGTGTGTGACTAGTAGTAGTATGTGACTTGATTGCGTGTGAATTGATTGTTTTTGTTTAGTTGAGTTTTCTTTTGCTCCTTTCTTTTTGGGCCCCGGTGTTACACTATTTTCCCCCTATAAAGAGTTGCTCATCAACCGACACCGGACTTGAAGAATTAATAAGGATTTGAAATATTTGGAAGAAGCTCACCTGAACAATATGGTCTGCCCAGTCAACTGCATTGTGGTATTAATATCGGCTCAGAATACCAATGGTGCCTTGGATTGATTATCAGCACCGAGTTTACATCAGTACAAGATCCTCATAGCGGTTATGATCTAGCCAGCAGAAAGACAAGTTAGTTGCAAGACCAACGGTATATTTTCAGACAGAGGCATATGGATCATATACAAAGTTTTGGCTCAGCAATGAATGATATATGTTACCATCTGAAATAAAGTCAGAATGTGATATGCTCAAGGAAGACAGTCAAACAAATTTCCATCATGCAAGTGAACATACATCGAATATTATGGGTCAGTGTATGGATTTCAGCCTGCATATCAGTACGAATTTGTGGACATAAGAAACCAAGTAGTCTTCCACATGTTATTAGAAGAAATTTATGATGCAAGGCTCCTTAATTTTCCTCAGCATGATATGGAAACAGTTTCCGGCCCACCATATCTCGTCTTTAACAGAAAGATACCTCAGTAAAGGCTTCTGACAGAATGAATTGAATCTTTCCCAACAAGCAAACCGAGGAGAAGTTTCTCAAGTACGGAACCCAGGCTTCTCCAACACGCTACCCACGCAGAAGCTTCGAGCGGAAGCTAACAAGTCTTCCTCAGCAAGCTACTCGGATCGCTTCTCTCGTAAGCGCCTCAGTCTGCGTCGGTATCACGCTATTGCACCGTCCTCGGAGATTATACAGTGAGTTGGCAGTATATGGCAGTGCATCTCAAGAATCAGATTAGTAATGTTGTCAGAAGTACAACTCAGTCAAGACATATGCCTACCGCAAGGCTAAGTGTTCGGTGGCATATTATTCTTACATATGGTGAGCATGCATCCCCGGTCAGACCAATCGCTCATACGAGATATGACAGTGATCAAGCAGATATACCTAAGAAAGGTACGGATTCAACAACCCCATGAGCCATGCAAATTAAGATAAGCAGAGATACATCCCATGTAATCCAAGGATCAACAAGATCTAGAGGTGGCAACACAGAATCAACAGTACGGGCAATGGTCACCAAGGCAATTATTCCTGCACCTGACAAGGACAAGCACAAGGAATAATGCCAAAAATATTGCACTCATCACATCCATGGATGCACGAAGAATCAAGAATCTATGTGGCCAAGCTATTTCAGCAAGATACCCTCACAAAGAAAATCATGACCGTAAAAAGGATGAGACTGACATCAAAGGTATGATGATTTTTTGCACGACCATCAGGGTCCGGATACCCAAGTCAGTTGAGGCCACGATTCCATCTGGATCCACAAAGACATACTCTCAGCGGCCTACTCTATTTTACAAGGATTTCATATCCTACTGACCCGCATAAAATGGTTATCATGGAATATTCAAGTTTGTTCTGTCGGAACCAAGATTTCTTTGCAAGCTCCATAGTTTGACTTCACCGGCAATATTAAAGCATATCACAACCCATTACCCGTGATGGGTATACTGACAACATGAGGAAGTCAAAGGCCGAACAATCTTCTCAGAACCGGTATGCTCACCGACGGAATCAGTGCATGGACAACAGGTCATGAAAAGTATTTTCCCATCAGCACTCTGTCAGGACAGCCTCAAGATGTTAATATGTGGGATATGCTACAACTATAAATCCATATTCCGTTATATCGATCATGACAGAAGGCAGTCGAATCTTTGGTAAATATCTCCTGCTCAAGACAAAGGAATAAATCAAGATAAATCAGTACCACCTATGAGTAGTCAGATCCCGTCAAAAAATGGCCATGATTCTCAGCATTTATGTAACCCAGAAGACATGCATTTGTTTGAGCAAGCCCCATGGCAGAAGTAAAAAGGCTTTCATGACCAAAAAAGAAATTTATGCTCAGATCCATTGGAGATCAGCACAGATATGAGAGATTCAACGTCAGCAAAAGGATTTGGTATATGAGCAAAAAAACTGTCAGAATTTGGGAAAGGAAACAAATCACCCTAGAGCAAGGTAAGTAAATCATATGAAATTCTCGGGGGAACAATAAATAAATGAAAAAGGATACCCGAGTTGGAAACGGTGTCCTCAAGTCATACTTGTTCCCTGAGCAACCAAATCTCGAGGACGAGATTTCTTTAAGGGGGTAAGAGTTGTAACAGCCTGGATTTTGGCCCTTTTATTTTTTCCTTTGATTTATTTGGATTTTTGCTCTATTTTGCCTTTGGATAGGTTCTGTGGCCTTGCCACCTGGGAAATCATCCTCATTCCTCCTCCCAAGTGGCTCATCATTCTCAAAACCTTTCCAAGATCATGTCACTTCACTCCTTAGCCCAAATCCCAATATTCTTTTCTTGAGGAAAAAAATCATTTTTCATTAAAGGAATAACCTCAATTGCCCTAGGTTGTGAAGCAACCTATATTTCTGTCCATCCAAAAATTACCAAATAATTCTCAGAATTCCTTTGGGTCATATGTTGCTCAAATATGCCCAAACTTTCCTGTCCTAGCCCAAGAATAATTCCCCAATAATTATTCTTCATTTCTGTCCTGAATGGCACTTTGTGAAGGAAGTGTCATTTATATTTTTCTAATTGCTCCCAACCTCCTTGTGCATTCTTTTATGTTCAAAATCATTGCCTCATGCACAAGTTCAACTTTATTTGCCTAGCCAATCTTCCTCAGTGAATTTTCAAAGTTTCTGTCAGACAGAAGGCTTTGTGAAGGAAGTACTAACTAGGAGTATCCAAATGAGTTGTACTTTTGCATACTCCTTCATGTACTTATATTAACGCCCTCCACCCATTTGTAGCCCCATCCAATCATCTATGTGAGCACATGACCAAATCTTTGATTCTGGCAATATTTTCAGGTTGTGAAGCAAGTGCATTTTATATTGCTTCAAATTTTTTGATAAATTACCAGATCATTCGCCAACCATAAAACATATCTCCACCCAATTTGGCATCATTTCGTCAATCCATTTGATCATCAAAATTATTCTAAGTTTCTGGACAGAAATGGTGTTTGTGAAGCAAGTACCATTTTGGTGAACCCATTTGGTATGATCTTTTTACACCTATACATATCATCATGATCTACCCAATTAGAGCTCAAGTGGACACTCCATGTGAGTGCACCTTCCTGATCAAGTTTCTGGACCTATATGGCAGTTGCAATGCAAGTAGGTTATTTTGTGGACCAAATACCCTCATAACCTCCAGGAATGTAATTCTCCGATAGATAAACCTCGCAGACAACTCCATTTGACCCAATCAAGTCATTGTGGATCAGCGGTACACATCCAAGTTTGATGCAGCAAACTTGCAGTGGTGCCACACTCCTCTCCTTGGCTCCTTTTGTCGACCGATCAACTCCGTTAGCCTCTATTATGCAGGTACTAGTCTCTTGACAACTCCTCGCAGCCTCCCTTGTCCTCTTCGTGCTAGTGCCTGTGGTGACTGCCGCCCTGGCATGGCATTTCTCGCGCTCTGGCGGCATCCGGCGCGCTCTGAGCCGCGGCCAACTCTGCATCGACGGGTTTCGCGCGTCCTAGCCTGCCGACTTGACTCCCCCTTCCTCTCCCGTCGCTCTCGTGTCCCTGCCCCCTCCCGAAACCTCCTCGTCGGTGCTCGCCGACACACGCCCACGGGAGCACTATGCCCCGTTTGGCTGCGAGCTTGTTTCGGTCGCTTCCTCTGCTCCCAGGCGTCGTCTACCTCCCAGTGAACATTTCCAGCGAGGCCTCGTCATGTTCCAGCGCCCTCCCATGCTCGCTGAACTCGCCAGAGAGTGGCCGAGCTTGAGCAGCGGGCTCCCTCGTCCCGTCTGTTTCTCTTGTCCCTCTTGGCCTCCTCCGCCCTGTGAGCTCCTCCACTGCTCCTCCCCGTCGCCTACCATCGACCTCGAGTGTGTGCACATGCGTCCATGGCGCCGGCCACGCGTCCGCGGCGACACCAGCATGACAGCCCCTCCCCGCGCCTATTTAAGCAGCCCTGGACTGCGTCTCGCCTCTCCATCGACCTCCTCCACCTCCCGGAGTCCCGCCTAGCCATCCCCTCGAGCCCATGGAGCTCTCTGTAGTCGCCATTGCCACCATGGCCGCCACCCCTGTCCACTCCTATTTCGGTGAACCGAAGACCCTCTCCTCCGTCTTCCACCTCTAGTAGGTCACCCAGCCACCATAGCCTTTCCGCAGCCCTCCGTTAGTCTCCGAAGTCGCCATGGCCTCGTCCTCTATCTTCGGCCGAAGCCCCATCCGCACGGCCATGTTCCCGCCCTGCCCGATGCTCCCTGGGGTTCGAATGGTGGGGGAACGGGTACCCCTCGCCGTCCTGAGCGCTCCGGCGGTCCGAGCTCCACCGGAGGCGGCCGGAGCAGGCCAGGCGAGCGCCTGCGCCGGCGGCCCATCTCTGCTCTGCGGGCGCGAGTTGGGGGAAGAAGATGGAGGCGGGAGGAGAGAGAAGAGCTGCGGTGGGCCCCGCCTGTAAGCGACACAGATGGTCGGCCCCGCCTCCCGCTGACGTGGATAAGTGGAGGCGTATTCTCCAGAACAAGTCTCCCCTACACGAAAGCGCACTTCTACTCTTCTTAGGGCGGAAATGCGTTTTCCGTTCTGGAAGACGTATTTTCAGAAAGGACGCTTTCAGTTTTTCTGGCTGAGGGCCTGTTTGTGAAGATTTTCTTATAGATAGGTCCCTGGCAGAAAAACTATCGTATCTTTTTACCCGTAACTCCAAATGAGGTGAATCCAAAGCCCACTTCTTTGTATCGTCAAGCCCATTCTATTGGTCACACTTTCACCTTGTTGTTTTATTATGAAAATGACCATTTTGCCCCTGCCCTTATTCAGCCTCCTCCGAGAGAGAACGATTTCCGGCGATTCTTTCTGCGAGTTTCTCACACTTTCTTCCGATGAATCCATCTTTCCCACGCAAGCCACACCCTCCATTGGCATCACTGTAATGTAGTGACATGGTTTAAACTATTTGAACTTATTTAAAATATTGTTTTAGCTACTTGTGATTTGTTCATGGCATTTTCTGGGAGTTGTGTTGGACTTGTTATTGCCATGATGTTGCTTGGAGTTCTAGGACTAATGTTTGCAGCTTATGTGGATGACATGTTGCCTTTGGATTATTAGTGGCTAGTACGATTATTTTTGGGATGGTAGCTGGTATGTTGCTTTGTAGTATTATTTTTGGAGATAATGCTTGCATGTGGATCCTAGTTAGATAGCTTGTTCTTGTTATTGGAGTAGTAGCATTAACATTCTTGGATTCATCATGATAGTAGTGTCATGTTGCCCTCGGAGTATTATGTTTAGGTCATGCGTTGGACTATTTGTTGGATATTTCTGTGACTTGGATTACAGGTTGATAGATGATATCGGAGTATCAGTTATCGTAGATATGCTTGGGGGATAAATTCCATCATTAAGTTGGCCAAGTGCTACCGAACCGGGCTTTTTCCAGTGCAACCACATTTACCTTTATGGGGGGTCTTGATTTGGTCCTTTGTCGTGCCTCTCGCCGGTGCATCCAACGAGGGAAGGTTATGCGCGGACGCTACCCTTATCTGATAGGACGACATAAGCCTTGTGTGCCCATGTTTGGTTTTGAGCTCAAGTCCCCGTTTGGGACCGTTTTGCCATGACGGTGGCCGAAGATGCCTTTGGTAGGCATGGGGCCACCCATGACTTAGCCCTGAGAGGGAGTTTGTCAGAGTGGCCGGGAGAGTGTCATGGCAAGGGAAGGGTTTCGTCGGAACGCCGTTGGTCCACCCGCATTGGAGTGCGAGGCCATGGGTTCTGTGATGTGGGTAAAGTGCGCTACCTCTGCAGAGTGTGTGTGTTTAATCTATTGATAGCCGCATCCTCGGTCATGGGCATAAGTTCGTGCTAGGTCACACCGTTCGATCAACACTCACGTGATGGAATGACTTTTATAGGACTAATATGTTGATATGATGAGTTGTGACAGTTTGGCAGGTTGTTGATGATGATGTGAGGATGATCTTGAGTATGATCATTCAGTGGGTGATGTGGTGACGCGGTGATCACATGAAGGGATAGATCACGAGGTGATCGAGATGGTATATTGCTTGGCTGGTTAACCAAGCGTAGATGGTTATTGAGATCTGAGATGGTGGTTTATCAATATTGTACTAATTTCATATCATGCTTAATAGTTGCTTTCACATCATAGTAGTTTTTAATTAATCTGCTAATGCTATGTTGTTGTCTTGCCTTGATGCTTTTGGTTCTTGTGAGCTTGCATGTACATTCAATGTACTGACCTGGCGTGTCATGCCAAATTGCAGGTGATGCCGTGATTGCTTGATTGCTTGTCATCTTTTCTATTCGTGCGAGCTAGATCGTGTCCCAACCAGAGTCCCTATGGAGTGGAGTTCACCACCTTCATCGTTATTCCGCTGCTAGAAGATTTCCGCTGCTACGAGTTGTTCCACTGCTAGCATCGAGCAAGTGTAGTATCACAGGCGTAGTGTCACTGTGCTCATGTGATCCTCTGTAACATCACACCCGTGTAATTATCCTTTGTAATAAGAGCTGATTTGTTCTATGTCAAGCAGTGTCGTATTCCAGAAGACTTCATCTCAATCTTTGGGCTGGAATACGTGGCGTTCCGGTTTCTCTGAACCGGGGTGCCACAACCTCCTGACCGGTGGAGAGCCCGCCGAGCATCCTTCGGGGGGCTACCCCTGTACAATTACCTGAACGGGGGAGCCTTTGCAGAAAAGATGTCGCACTTCAACGAGTGGGGGCTGCTTCTTGAGGGCCACAAGGGGCCCCGCGATAACCCCCTCCTGGTGACTCCAGGGCCTGGAGGTCCAGAGGTGTGCGCTCCGAGAAGCTGCGGGGAGCACTCCGAGGCTTGCGCCTCTCCAACATCCGCCTTCACGCGGGTAGCGGACGAGGTGCCTCGCCGGGGAATGGAGCCGCTGCTCCCGCTGCGGGAGGCCACACACCAAGCTCTAGTGCGTCGTCCCCCAGCCCTCGCGCTCCCCTGAAGAGGAAGGAGTTAAAAGACTGCCATGGCTCTGCCCCAAGGGTCCTAAAAAAGAAGAAGTGGATTGCCACAGATGGGTAAGTGCCCAGCCTTCATTGATCTTCACGCAGTGTACCTCTCTAACTCTTGTTCCTCAAGTCCCTCTCTGACGAAGGAACGAGCATGTTTCCACTGCCACCTTCGGAGGGCGCAGGCCCCATAGTGGTCTCATGTCTCACGAGCCGCGCGGCGGCGCACCAGGAGGCAGTTGTACCCGAGTCGAGGCCGCTGCTGGTAGGCCTTGGGCCTGTTCTCCCGGCCTCCTTCTTTAGGGGTGGCCTTCGGATTGCAGGGGCGGTACCAAGGGCTCCCCCCTGATCTTCGCTGATAGCTGGGCGACTTGCATGATGATGTCATGTCCAAGCAGTGGGGTGAGCCCACCTCGGGTCGAAGGACCAGGTGAGGGAGCCCCAACCCCCGGGCCTCTGCCGGAGATGGGCGAGTCCTCGCGTGCCTCCTTTGCTGCCTGGGGTGCGGAGGAAATCCCGACCAGTCGCTGGAACACGCGTAGAGGCATAGCACCGTCCGTCATGGCCTTCTCTATGAGGCAGTGAGTGCGCTAGGCCGGCTTGGGGTGGAGCTCGGCGACGTCGACACACGCCTAGAGTCAGAGTGTTTGCGCCTTGCGCGCGAATGGCGCCAGCTCGAAGTCGCCATCAACTTTGATCGTCTACAGTGTGAGCACACTCGTGCGGAGACTGAGGAGTCCCTTGCCACATCAAGGGAGGCTCGCAATCATGCCCACGAGGAGGCCCGAGTCGTGGACTGCCGGTGTGAGGCGGCCGAGAGGAGGGAGAGGGAGCTTCAAACTTTGAACGCCGCCCTCGAGCGACAAGTCCAGGCGCGTATATCCGCACTCCCCGCCTTGCTAGGTGGGTCGCCTATAGACGAAGCGAGGCTCCGCATGCTCGAAGACGTCTTGATGCTTGAGGGGCTGGAGCAAAGTCTAGAGAGCGAGCGGCTGGAGGTGATGGAGTGCCAAGTGGTCGCCACCGAGGACATCCTCGCCTCCCGGGAGGTGACGATCCAGGGAGAGGCGGACAAGAGGGTGGCGGGGGTCCGCAGGGCCCTCGCCGAGGACTACCGCCAGAATCTGGAGCTTCAGGAGACTCGCTTCCGCACACAGTGCGACGAGCTGAAGGGCGAGGCCGACGACCTCAAGGAGAAGATAGCCGCGGTGGAGCGGCGCGAGAGAGCCGCGGTGGACGCTCGGGCCACAGTCGAAGCCGAGCTATCTTTCATGTACAAGTAGGTGGAAGGCGTTTCCTCCCTCGTGGTGAAAGCTTCAAACAAGGCGAGCCGAGCCCGGATGCTGCAGCGCATGTGCTCCGAGATGTTCCTGGCCTTTGGGCATAGGGCCAGCCGGGCCTTGAGTAGTATTTGTGACGAGAACGTCTCTAGCCCACTTGTTGCTGATGACGTTGGCTACCTCGGCTTCTTTAACAAGGTCGTGGAGCGCATTGAAGGTGGGGCTGAGAAGGCACGCCGACTCGTTGAGGAGAAGAGCCGCAACCTTCTCGCGCATCTTCAGCCACCTTCTCGCTCCGATCCGGACTTCGACTTCATGTCTGTGATATACCACGTTCCTAGGGTGATCCAAGGCGCCCTGGCGGGTTGGGTGGAGGATCATGTGGTATACCTGATCGTGGAGCTTGCCCCTGCCGGCGAGGGAGGCCTTCTTGTGATCAAGGAGCATGGGGCTGACGATGATGACGACGGTTGCAACGATGGCGGCGGCGCGTCCCCCTAGGCTACCTTCCCTTGTTTTCCTGTTAAGACTTTGAATGTGATCCCGCAGGGATGTGAAAAGATTTTGGTAGGAACTTCTCTATGATGTGTTAAGTAGCACTGCACTCCCTTATGTCACCTTCCCCTTGCTTTTCGTGCGCCCGTGCTTCTGAACATGGGAGGATCATTGGCGTTGCGACAGGTCGTGGTGCCCGACCAAGGTCAGGAGGCGGATGCTCGCTGGGGACCTCGGGCCAGGTGCTGCTGTTGGCTCGCTCAAGAGCGTCGCCCGAGGACTCATCCGTCAAGATCTTGGCGAGGTGCATGCATGAGCGTGCAGACCGCTAGCACAACCTAGGCTGGCCTAGGCTCAGGCGTATACACCGTGCCTAGCCTCCGCTCGTGATACACAATGGAGGGAGCCACGGACGGCCATCCTTCAGAAAGACAGAAATCAAGAGAGGAAACACCGCAAGGAGAAGAAAGAAAATTCCCCCTTTTCGAAAAAAAGACATGAAAACTCCAAATTCATTCCAAAAGGCTGCAACTGGTTACAAGAGGAAAACCAAGAAAAGCCGCGTCCGGCACCTAAGCTAGCTTCCCACCAGCACGGAGCATGGGGCCTCCACTTGGCGTGGGCATAGTCACTGATTGACCGTGTCATCCGCTAGCACGGAGCATGGGGCTCCCACTATGCGTGGGCATAGTCGCTATAAGACTGTGTCGTCCGCCACTGCGGAGCATGGGGCCTCCACTAGGCGTGGGCATAGTCGCTGTAAGAACGTGTCATCCGCCAGCGCGGAGCATGGGGCTTCCGCTTGGGCATGCGTGGGAGCCCTCATGGGTCCATGGAGCGGTGCGCCAGGGGACTCTAGGGTGTGTACACCCCCACTCATTATTATGTGAGAGTGTCACGGGTACTTCCTCAGGAGGCGTAGGGTGCCTTGTGCCTCTGGGGCAGAGGACCCTATCCCATGCCCCTACGCACGTGGCATCGGCCCTAGGGCGCGGGCACTCCCGAGCCGGCCCTCGGGAGGGGCGGTAGCCCATAGCGCCCCTTTAGTGGAGGGCCTGCTTTTGGGCGGGGTCTCCGGCCCCGAGGGTCCGGAGGCACAGGCTGCTGTCACGGTGGCACCGCGACTCCTCGCGGCACGAGGGATGACCGATGACGAGCCCTCTTGCCAGGGGTGGGACCGGTCCCAGGCGCGGCAGCCCGACGCGCCCCGCCAGGGTGCCGAGGCTCACAGGGAGTTCCTCCTGGTTCGGCCTCATGAAGTCTTGATGATCCTGGTGATCAAGCCACCGGGAGCGGCTTGCTCGATATTCGCTTCTGCCGTGGGGTGAACCCATTGGTAGTGGGGCGGTCTTTCTGACGTCAGCCCCCGATCCTTTCGCCTTACCGACCGCCGCTACCACTGGTCGGCTGCGGCGACCAGGAGGCGGCCTCCAGGGGCCACCCGCCCGGGGAAGTACTTTATGAGCTGGGGGGAAAACCAGCTCACAGCATGGCTTCTGACGGATCCCTTACGTTGCTTCCCGACGGACGAGCCGATGCAGCAAGGCAAGGTGCATGTCCAGTGTAGGGGCCGCGACTCCTGCAGCGGGTGGTAGAGCTCCGAACCCCCGTAGGTGGCGTCGAGCAGCTCGGCAACTCGGTCGAGCAATGAATCATAGACACAATTGGTGGGCAGTTGTGTAAAAGCTCGTGCGCCACGAGGAGTGCGACCTGTGCATCCATAGACTCGTGGTGAGGGCGAGCAGGCGACGCCGCGACAGGGCTAAAGGCGGGTGTGGGGGTGTGACCGCCGCCTAGCGTGAAATGCGAAGGTGACAGGTTCTGTCGTTGATGAGCGGCGACGCCTGGGTGGTATTAGCCGCACGGCGATCTGGGTGGTGAGGAGCACCGTGGCAGAGAAGCAACACCTGAGCGGCACGAGTGGCCTAGTGCGCGGCGCGAGCTCGACGATCCTTGGCCATGTGGTTGCCAAGACATAGATGAAGCGGAGCTGGAAGAAGAACTTCAACACGCCCCTACCTGGCACGCCAAATGTCGAATTCAAGGCTCCACGGACCCAAGAAGGTTCGAACTCTGGGGCGTGTGCGAAGATCTCAACCTCTCAAGTCTCCAGCTCGCCACCCTCCAGCCTAGACTCACCGGATTTGCGTGAGCAGGGAAGAAGATGAACATGGCAGTTTACCCAGGTTCGGGACACCTTGCGGTATAAAACCCTACTCCTGCTCTGTGGTGGATTGGCCTCGCGAGGAGGCTTGAGGATGAACTACTATAGTGGATGAGCTGCCTCATGATGGCTCGGGAGTGAGAATGAGTCGACCCCTTCCTACATTGGAGACTAGGCTATACTTATAGCGACCTGGTCCTCTTCCCCAAAACTTACGCGGGAAGGGATCCCACAACGGCTGATTTGAAAGGGGACAAGAGGTACATCTAATCCTGACAAAAGGTGGTCTTCTCCTGCAAAGCTTCAGGTCATGACGATGCGGTGGCCTCGGTGATGACATTCATCCTGCCGAGCCCGTGCTCTTGGTGTTGTATCACCGAAATGGAAAGCTTTGGGGGATCCCTCGGGAACCCACGCCTGTCCTTGCTCCCTTAGCACAAAGAGGGAAACTGCCCCCTCTACATCCGCTGGAGCCCGCTTGGCCTTGGTCGTCATGGCTCACATCATCACAGCCTCAGGAGTCTGTGTACCTACATACAAATCTCTGCTCCTTGGGAGGCTTCCTGGGGAGGCCGCTCCCTCTAGAGGTCTTGATGTCGTCCGCTTCGCGAGGCCAGGGCCCTCGCGAGGGTCTTGTCTTGGAGGTCTTGCCGCTGGGCCGTACCAGGCCGTCGAGGGGGCCATGCCACGAGCCGCAGGCATGCAGGTTTGGGTACCCTGGTTCCCAGAACATTGATAGTTCTTTGATTGGATGTATTTCCTTATTGCAATCCATGATAAATTCACCTAATGCTTATGAACAATATAAAGCTTTCACTAAACATGTTGTAGAAGCTATGATAAAAGCTCATGAAGAAAAACTAGAATTGGAGGCTTTCTATACCAAGGAAATTGCATGATGAATGGGAACCTACTATGAAAGTAAAGAGTAAAGATTATGAATGTAATGGTTTGTGTGATCTATGTGCTAGTGTGTCTTTACCATACTAAAATCTTTATGTGCTGTGGTAGGTCTCACCGACATGGATGAATGTTCCCCTAATTTGCACTTAGCAGATTAAACTATTAATAAACCATTGGGTAGAATAAATGATGTGTTCATACTTGCTAATAGAAATTATGTGCCCGTGGATTTCATTGTGCTTGATATTCAATGCAATCTATGTTGTCCTATAATACTTGGTAGGCCTTTCCTACAAACCATAGATGTTATTATTGATATGAAAGAAAGAAATATAGGTTACAATTTCCATTAAAGAAAGGGATGGAACACCTCCCTAGAAAGAGAATTAAACTACCATATGAATCTATTATGAGGGACACCTATGAAATTACAACTGAGGTTTACAATACTTAAAAAATACCTTACGCCTAGCTAGGGGCGTAAGACAATAGTGCCTGCTGGGAGGCAACCCAATAATTATCTTACATTTTTTTGTTTACTTTCTATTTTGGAGTGTTGGCATAATTATTGCTACTATTATGATTGTGTTTTTATGTTTTAGTTAGTGTTTGTGCCAAGTGAAGCCTTTGGGATGATTTAGTTGATAGTTGACTTGATTTTGTGAAAAACAGAAACTTTTGCGCCCAATGTTGGAATTACTATAATTCACTGGAATGAGACAAAATTCTATTTTTTTACACATGATTGATATTGAAATTTCACATGTGTTCCTAAATTTTCAGAATTTTTGGAGTTACAGAACAATAGTGTTTTTAGATCATTTCAGACTGTTCCGTTTTAGACAGATTATGTTTTTGTTGCATAGTTTGCTTGTTTTAATGATGCCATGGCATATATCGGAGGGTATAAGTCATGGAGAAGTTAGAATACAGTAGGCATTATGCAATAATAAAGTATGAATGGGTTCATAATAGTACCTAAAGTTTATGATTTGTTTATTATACTAACAGATCTCACAAGGTTTCTGTTGAGTTTTGTGTGCTGAAGTTTTCAAGTTTTGGGTGAGCTCACGATGGATGCAAGAATAAGGAGTGGCAAGACCGTAAGCCTGGGGATTCCCAAGGCAACCCAAGGTAATATTCAAGGAATACCCAAGTTTCTAGGCTTGGGGATGCCCCGGAAGGCCTCCCCTCTTTTGTCTACAATCTATCGGTATCTTACTTGGAGCTATATTTTTATTCATAACATGACAGGAGTTTTTCTTGGAGCGTCTTATGGCATAGTTTTTGCTTTGTTTGCTTTTTAGTTTGCTACAATCATCATTTGATGGAGACAACTTTTGAGATGGACACATATTTATCATGATTTGTTAGAATACTTTATGTGCTTCACTTATGTATTTTAATCTAGGAAGTTGCTCTAGTGATTCACTTGTATCTTTTAGAGCACGACAGTGGTTATATTTTATAGGAACAGTTGCACTCTCATGCTTCACTTAAATATTTTTGAGAGTCTAACAAATAGTAATGGCTATTTGTATGGGTCATAAGAGTAGTCCGAGAAAGACAGGTATTCAAGGGGGTATAATAAAAACTTTCATGTAGATCACTAAAAATGAAATGTATGGTATAATGATATTGATATCGTAATAGGAAAGGATATTGGTTCATGATCATTGGTTAGTAAAAATATAGGTATTAAAGCTTGTTATTAACTTCTCATCTAATTGTTGGTCATGGCAAGGTGATTAGGTTTGAGCATTTGTATTTCTGATTGAAATCCTTGAGTGTTGTTATAATCGGATGCACGCGGTGGTTAACTCCTACCAACCAATTCCCTACGGGCATGCGATTAGTACTTTGCTTCGATGGCTAATAGGCTTTCACAATAAGTATGTGATTTATTAATGACTAATGTGATTCCATGGACTATACACACACTTACATTTCCGCAATTTGCTACCCTCTTCGGTATCGTGCATTGCCCTTTCTCACCTCGAGAGTTGATGCAAACTGCACCGGTGCATACAAAGCCCATGATATGATACACTCTATCACCCATAAGCCTCCTTATATCTTCCTCTCGAGGTGAGAAAGGGCAATGCACTGTAGTGAAGAGGCTAGAAAATAGCGGAAAGGTGAGAGTGCGTATAATCAATGGACTCACATTAGTCATAAAGAACTCACATACTTAATGTGGAAGTCTATTAGCCCTTGAAGCAAACTACTACTATGCAGCCCCCAGGGGGAGGTTGGTAGGATTTAACCATCGCGCGCCCCTGACCTCCATGCAAAGGAAGGCACTCAATAATAAATCGTGCTCCAACTACTTAGCATAACGAGAGAATATACATGCATGCTTCGGGAATAACAAACCTTAACACCAATATTCTTACTAAACCACAATCATTCACCAGTACCTCCCACATATTACCATCTCTATATCGCAAAACTATTGCAAGGAATCAAACATATCTTTAGTGATCTACAAGTTTTATGTAGGATTTCATGACAAACCAATGGAATGACCAATTCCCATTGACTCTCTAAATAGATATAGTTGAAGATGCGAGTTTAATTCTTTCTACACAAGACTTTCCCACGCTCTAATAAATACAAGTTAAGAAAAGGAGAATTCTACAAATAATGGTTTTCCTATGTAGAGAAACGAGCATCCAAACTTCAAATAATATAAGTGAAGCACATGAAACATTCGATAAAGCCATACTCAAAAGATATAAGTGAAGTGCAAAGAGCGTTCTATAAATAAGCCAAGGACTATCTCATATGATACCTAAAGAAAAATAAAAAGCACACGATGCTCCAAGAATTTACGCATATCATGTGAACAAAATAAAAACCAAAACATACTGATAATTGTTGAAGAAGGATGCGATGCCTTCCAGGGCATCCCCATGCTTAGATGCTTGAGTCTCCTTGAATATTTACTTGGGGTGCCATGGGCATCCTCAAGCTTGAACTCTTGCCCCTTCTTATTCTCCTCATATCAATACCTCCTCGATCATCAAACACTTCATTCACACAAAATTTAAACGAACTTTTTATTGGAAGGGCTAGTACATATAACATCAAATCCCATCATGTCTTGCTGTAACATTATTGTAGAATTATAATAAAACATTATCCAATGTATGCTATCACAATTCTATGGCTCACAAGTTAGTGGGGCTCAACAAGATTTCAAACATAAGAATATAAAGAAACTATGACAGCAATATGTGAATACAGGACAGTTTGTAAAGATGCAGGTAGAACATATACTTCTGTAATTCAAAAAATTCTAAAAAAATTGGAAATAAAAAATATAGCAGTACTGTGTTAAAATTTTAGAATTTTTGCACATTTGAGTAAATTATGAAAATTCAACCACTACATCAAAAGTTTCTGTTTTTTCACATCACACTCCAAACAAGCAATTTAAACACCCTAAAGGTAAGTCTTGGCACATTATTTTTATAATACGATTGATTTGTACAAGGGGATAATTTTTTTTTGAGAAACCTCCATCAAAAATTCTACATTGTTTCCATGAGCATGAACACAAGTGTTCAAGGACGACCCTCACTTCTTCAAGGCATAAATTTCCAATCACTTCTCTTTTTGAAAAAATGTTAGGTTCCCGTCTATATTTTTTTTGTTTTTAAACTTTTTAAAAGCACACAACAGAATAAATTGACTCTCTAAACCTTCTGGGCTGCCTCCGTGGCAGCGCTTTCTTTAAAGCCATTAAGCTAGGCGTAAAGTGCTCAAGTAATTGATCCACCCGGATCCCAAGGTATACAAAGCCAATTTTCATTAACAATGATTTATAATTTAGTATTGAGCCCAAAGAAACACATATCACATAACAACGGAGTATAACTCTCTTCCTATGCATCGACATGTCATAAAACAACAATTCATGCACACATAATAAAGGCCAATGCATAGTATAAACAATTTCGTGCAATTTTATCGTATTGGAAACATAGAGAGGTGGAGATGTAGTTCCTCTCTCATTATAGCTGCAAGTAAGAGCAGCAAGCACATGCATATTATATTCATCAAAATCATCATGTGTAGTAGTACAACACAACCCATCAATATAATCCTTAATAAACGCAAACTTCTCCGATATAGTGTAGTTAGGAGAATTCAAAATGATAATAGGACTATCATGTGTGGCTGCAATAGCAAAATTTCATTCTTAACATAAGGAAATATAGCTAGTTCATCTCCATAAGCATCATTCATATTGGCATCATGGCCACAAGCATAGCAAGCATCAATTTCATCAAAAAGGGATACTTCAAATGAACCAACGAGATCATAGCAATCATCATAGCATTCATCCTTAGGTAAGCACGAAGGGAAACTAAACAATGTATCAGTTCAAGATTTACTCTCATTAGAAGGTGGGCGCGGGTAGCTAATCCTCTCTTCCTCCTTTTGTTCTTCGCTCTCCTCCTCATCTTTTTCATCTAATGAGATCACAGTTTCAACAATTTTTTCTACCATAGCTTCCTGCAAAATATTAGTCTCTTCTTGGATAGCAAAGATTTTCTCAATAAATTTGTCAATATCGGCATTGTATTCTTAGTTCTCATAGCAATATTTAAGTATAGCATAATGTTCAAATCTATAAAGAGCATCATCATAATTATCATACTTTTCAAACAAAGATTCAATTTCATAAGCACCCTTAAAAGCAACAGATTCTTCTATTTGTTCCACATCATAATAATCATATACACCATTAACATAAGCCCAGGTTTCTTTATCATTAATTTCACATTTGAAAGGGGAGGTGTGGAGCCTTCATGAATTCCAAGCATACCAACGCACCATTTTAATTTGATCCCCTTAGTGTTTCACTTTTTGAGACAACACTACCGCAGGATGCTGCTAATGCGACACTACGATCAGAGACCCTTCGAGAAACTGTGTGCGATGCAATAATCGCAAACGGTGGTGTTAGAGAACCGTCAAAAATGTCCAAAACATTTGCGATGACCGATGTATCAAACACAGTTTAGATTTTAGTTGCGTGTGCGATGCCGGGCATACGATTGATTCAGCAGAACTGTTTGTGATGAGGAAGAACAACAGAAATGGGCAGCCATATCAATGTGTGTGCGATATGCGGCATACAGTTCCCTCTGATGAACTGTGTGCTATTAGGGAATGCAATAGAAACGGTCACCCAGATCAAGGTGTGTGTGATATACGGCATACGGTTCACTCAGACAAACTGTTTTCGATTAGGCAAGAGAACGTAAACGGTTCATCTTAACAAGATGTGTGTGATATGTGGCATTTGCGATCAGCCCAAAGAACACAAATGATTCGTGTAAACCAGATGTGTGTGATACGCAGCAAACAGCCCACTCGGATGAACTGTTTGGGATGAGAAATTATAACACAGACAGTTACTATAGTAAGTTCGTGCGTGATAGTGGGCAAACACGTACATGTACATCCGAGAACAAGGGCCCATGTTTCGGGCTTCCGATGTGTGGCATACGATTGATCCAAATGAACAGTTTGCGATGAGACAGAACAAAAAAAATAAGGCTTTCTGGGCCGAGAACCATCAATAAATTTTGACTTTGTTTCTCCTCACATTGCAGATTACAACGCAATAAGTAATTGGAAATCTGTTCACACGGATCAAACTTATATGTGTTCACACTTAGCACCAGGCTATAAAAGCTACCCACTTGAAAATTACTTCACATTTTCTCTCCTCATCACCTACAAAACTGGTCTTTCCTGTCAAGTCGTTCCGCCATGACCGGTAGGAGGAGTTTCGGTGGGCATATAACCAGGCAGCAAAGACCAAGGCCGCTGAAGCACTAGAGAGGTCCCGCCGCGAAGCGGCAGCTACAGCAGAGAGGTCCCATCGCTAAGTGGCAGCCGCAGCCGCAGCAGAGATGTCCCGGCGCATCGCGGAGCCCTCAAAAGAGCTCTCACAGGCATGCGAGGGCTCTCACAAGCGCACTCTCCGCGTCGGCAATCGCGACGAGCTGGCATTGCTGAAATCCTTGGCTGGTGACGATGACATTCTCGCTGGCCTCATTAAGCAGAAGGAGCTGGTCGACGGCTTGATGAAGCTGCTCGAGATCAGTGATGCCTCGGTTGAGAAGGCGACCGGCCTCGTCGAGCACCTCATGGGTGACAATGTGAAGCTCCTCAAGGTGCTCACCAAGAAGGAGGAGGAGGCCGCCGGCTGGAAGATGCTGCATGAGCAGAGCAGTGCATCGGGGATGATGCTGACAGCGGTCGTTGAGGAACTAATGGGTGACTTGAGGAAGAGCCGGATCGAGCGCGAGCAGGAGGTGGAGGAATCCGTGGATGCTTTCAAGCAAAGCCGTGAGGAATTGAGGATGGAGCTGGAGGATGTCATCACCCGGCGATCCATCAAAGGGTACACTACTAGGGAAAAGCCTATACACAGAATCTTACGAGCAGCACGCTTTAAAATAAGGCACTGCTGCTACGTAGCATTAGCGCGCGCAAGCATAACTCGCTGCTGAAATAAACATAGCAGTAGCACGCCCGCTCTAAGGTGCGCTGCTGATATAATTCCCACGAGGCTGCCGCGAGGCTAGTTTTAGCAGCAGCGCGTTATCACAAAGAGCGCTACTGCTACGTAGCACAGTAGCAGCTCATTTCACCAATAAGCTCTACTGCTAAGTTTACTACAAAAATTTAGTCCCACCTCGCTCCGTGAAGAGAGTTTCAACCACCTTAAAGATGTTACTTCTCAAACTTTGACAAGCACTTGGTCTTCATTGAACTCTATGTGTAGAATTTGTGGCCACAATATGAGTCCTCACTGGTTCCTAAACCAGTGAGGACTCATATTGACAAATCAGATTGTACACAAAAAGATCGTTGATGATCAATGTATTTTTGATACATTGAAGTCTATGTTTACATGCTGACACATAGCAGTAGCGCTTTCTTTGTGAAAGGCACCGTTGCTAGGTAGTTAAACAGTAGCATCTTTCTCTATAGCGCGCTACTGCTAAGCTATTCCATCTCCCACCCCCCTCTCCTCTATCCGATCCACTCACACTCACACACTCACTGGATCTCCCACTCAACCCCCCGCACCGGTCCTTCCTCGTCACCCCTCCTCCCTCTGCGCCGCCGTCACCTCCTCCTCCTTGCTGGACTCGGTACCGGCCTCCTCCTCCATCCTCCCTCCACTCGCCGCTGGCCGGCCCCTCCTCGCTCCGCCTTCCTCCTCCGTCCTCCCTCCACTGGCCGCCGGCCGGCCCCTCCTCGCTCCGCCTTCCTCCTCTGTCCTACTCTCTTCTCCCTCCTCGAGTCGCCCCTCCTTCTCCCTCCTCCCTGCTACATTTTGATTTAGTAGGCTAGTTCATATGCAACATTTTGATTTAGTTGATTTAGTAGGCTAGTTGATTTAGTTGATTTAGAACATTTTGATTTAGTTGATTTAGTAGGCTGGTTGATTTAGTTGATTTAGTATGCACCATTTTATTGTTATTTTTTCTGTACATGGATAGGTAGATGCTTTTGTTTTTGTAATAAGTTATTTTTTGGCAAAATGTAGGCGGTACCTTGTCATCTAATATGTTACTAGATCTTAGGATTATAATTATCCATTAAATTGCTTCTCGCGGAAGAACCAAAAATATCACATGCTACTATTTTTCTTTCCTGTGAAGTGGATCGTTAATCCTTTCCTCATATTGCTTTAGGAAAAATGGCGCCACCACCACCACCACTATGTCAATTGTGCAAGTCAAGGTGCGCCAGCAGCCTTGCAACTGGCAAGTTGTTCGACATCTACTTCCAGCCGAGTTTTCGTCATGCGGCGGTAAGAAATTAGATGAAATCTAATAAGTATTTTATTTTTAGTGTTGGCATTACTGCATTGTGTCATTTTGCTTATTTTACACAGATCATCCCATGCAATGTGAGGTTGAAATTCAACAAGCTGACAAGAGATAATGTGACATTTGAGGCTCCTGGGTGGCCGTACACTATGGAGGTCGAGAAAGGACGCAATATGTCGCAGATTGGAGGAGATGGATGGGCCCGTTTCATCGCCCGCATGCGTCTTACTGGTGGTGAGTTGATCAGCTTCACCTTCAGAGCAGAAAGACCCAAGCTGGCTGTCATTTATCTCAACCTGGTGGAAGATGATGAAGATGATGAAGATGATGAAGATGCTGAAGATAATGAGGACCCACTCGATGAAGATGATGATGACCCACTTCATGAAGCCATCATAGCTCAAAGAATGAGGTTGAGCGAGGATGATGTGTCCAACCTGTGGGACATAATTCCGCCACATGCTGACTTTGTCGGGGTGCCATTCATGACCCGCCTGACAAGTACCATGGTTGATCGACATGATATGGTATGTTATACTTACAAATGCAAATTATCCGATGAAATACTTAGTGTACAGTCCAATGATGTGGTATGTTGTGTGGAATCTAGTCGATGATATGTTTTAGTGTAGAGTTTGATCACATGCTTATTAGTGTAGAATCTAAGGAACTATTAATAGTGTAGATAATCCATATGTACTTAATTGCGAGGCTATTTATTAATTGATATGTTTTTCTTATTCAGAAATTGGCAAAGAGCCTATCTCTGAGTTATGGTATCGAGCTTGATGAAGAAGGCTCAGCTGGACTACGCCTTACTCCAAGGGGCTCCATCACAACATGTACTTACCGCGTGGACACGGACGGTCGCACACACTTAAACTCGGTTGGGTGGAAGAAATTCGTCGATGGCAAGAATCTTCGTGTTGGACAGGCCATCCTAATTACTATCAGGAACACCAACCGCCCAGGCTTGAGGATGATGATTGTCTTTGATATCATCTAGAACTACATATGTGTGTGTGGCTATATCATCTAGAACTACATATGATGATCATCGTCGATATCATCTAGAACTACATATGATGATCATCGTCGATATCATCTAGAACTACATATGATGATCGTCATCGATATGACCTTGTACTGCTTGAGGATGCATGTTGACTATGCATGAAATTGTTATCTAGTACTCCCTTCGTTCCAAATTACTCATCGTGGTTTGAACTAAAACCACGCCGAGTAATTTGGAATGAAGGGAGTACTACCTAGTACTTATAATGGTTTATGAATTTGATATCTAGTAGTACCTAGTATCTGAAAGGGAAAGAGGGAAAGGGGTACAGGGGAAAATGATGAAAGATATAGCAGTAGCGAGGGACAGCGAAATCGCTACAGCTAACTAATAGTAGCGCGTTCCGCAAAAGCCCTGCTAATATCGTCAACAGTAGTAGCGCGGGTACGGACCGCGCTACTACTATAAGTTAGTTGTAGCACCTTATTAGTAGCGCGGCTACCCGCGCTGCTGCTAGCCTCAAAACTCGCGCTACTACTAGGGTTTTCCCTAGTAGTGGTAGATACAGTAGTGATCTAGATCATTGTCTACGATTTCCTTCTTCTCTTGCCCCCTTGTCTTTCGAACTTTGCCGCATGTGGCATTTAAAATTATCTGGAATATGTAAGACAATTATTATCTGCGCCATTGTAAATTTGTCGTCGTACTATCTGTTGCCATTTTATTTGTCGTCGTATTATCCACTGCCTATGTGGCAATTTAAATTAGGCCGGAATATGAGTTGAAAACACGAATAAAGCAAATGCTGCCATTGGATCACAACTAAACACCCTCCGTCCACCCCTTAAAAAAACTTTCTTCCAGGCGCTTTAATTAACCAGTCAATGGCGAAGTTTTGAGCGAGGCGGGCTGCGGCTGGTGCATGGAGGTCAAAGAGCTCGCTTCCTGGTGAGCATGGGCAGCCTTGCTGCTCGCACGTGTCCCTTCGAGCCTGCGAGGTGGACAGGATGCACGCGTCCCATCGAGCCTGCACACCAAACTTCTCGCACTGGTCCCTTGTAATCAAACAGCAGCACGCATGCCACTGAGTATGGTTAAATATTGACACGTTTCATATGATACAACCGTTTGTGATATTAACGTGTCAGCTTATTGTTTCAAAAATGACTTCGTTGGCTACTAATCTGTGCGCCTCTTCTCAAACTGGATGATTTTTTACCACGGCATATATGTGCCATGTCATGAAACCATGCCAAGTTTCATGTTTTTTGGGTGAGTTTTTGATTTATTAGTATTTAAAAACCGAGATTCTCAATGTTTCAGGACGACGACAAGTTTGTAATTCATCCCCATTCCTTAAATGAGACCTAAACATGCACCCAATGACACATGTACGATTTCCCACCCATTTTGTGCTTGTAGTTCAAATTTGAATTATGGACTACATTTAATGCATAGAAATCTTAATTAGTAATATATACAATGGCCATACGAACCTAGGAAAACCTCGCGTGTGAACTATTGGCTTTGCTCTCCATGCTGGTCGATCTCCCCAGTTGAACTGCAAAGGGGACACACTAGTCCCATAGATTATCGTACCCCGACATCTTTGGCGCGCTAGGCAGGGGGGTCACTTGTACGGATCTACTCCAGCAGTTCTCATGCAAATTCGGCCATCTTCTTCATCCCTGGCACCAAAGAAGAAGAGTGTGGCGGTGGGTGCACCGTCTGCCTCTAAGCTATTCGCCAAGACATCTTCAGTGGGCGGGGGTGGGGGCGAGCAGCTCCACGTCGTACTAGTGACGAGAGACACCACTCGGCCGGGAGTCAAGATCCGCACGTCACTACGTCAAAATGTGGCACTGCCGCTCACAAGGTTGATGCGACTACTTCCAAGGATGACGTCGTGGTGTCCAATAATAATGGAGTGGTGGGCCGCATGCCGAGGCCATCGCAACATGGAAATGAAGCACTTCCCCGCAATCACGTCGACCCTAGTCGACGTCCAGGCAAGGAGCATGTACACCAATCCCATGATGTGCATGGCCCGCCGCTACGCCAAACTACTGGCGTGCATCGACCGTGGCAGCGGGATAGAGATATAGCTCCTTTTGGCTCGCACAAAAGTCGAGCCGGCTCTCAGTCCTTGTGCCCAGTCATGCCCATGTCGCCGACGGAGGCACTAGGGCTCTAGAGAAGATGGCCGATTGGCATGCCACTATCCAGAGCCTCATCAAATTTTCTAACAATGATGGGATGCGGCCGGCGGGACCCTCTCAGTGGTAGCCGACGACGCCGATAGGAGGTGCTGATGCATGGACCACGGGTGGTGCACCAATAGTGCAGTCCCCTCCCTAGCAATTACAACAGAGCCAGTGGGTCGACGCCCGTGACGATATGTCTATGGCGTCATCAGATTCGGTAGGCCGCACGAACAACCATCAAGATCAATTTGATGTCCTCAACGACTGGCGTGCTGAGGATGCTCGAACCACCATCGAGCGGCACTAGGAAGCACACCGTCTGTCAGACACGCGAGAAGTGCTAGTTGTGAATGAGCCTGCGCCAGGGTTCCCTAGGTGTCTGCCCTATGATGTGGGCTGCCCTGCGTTTACCCGCGAGCTGTGGAAATTTGAGTGCCCGCATTCACGAAGTTTCAAGCCTTACTTGATGGAGAAGCATGACGGCAAGATCAATCCGGCCGAGTTTCTCGGAATCTACACCATTGCGGTGCATGCTGCTGGTGGTAGGGATGACAAGGTTCTTGCCAACTATTTTCCATTGGCTCTCAAGCCTAACGTGAGATCTTGGCTGATGAACTTCTCGGAGGGGTCCGTTTCTTCTTGGTCGGACTTGTGCCATGCATTCGTTGGGGCCTAAATCGTGGGCCACGAGCTTTCGGGAAACCCAGCGACCTCCACTTGATTCCATAGAAGGATGGGAAAACCTTCACAAATATTTCCAAAGGTTCAGTAGTGTGCACCATAGCATACCCGATGTGCACCCTCCTGCTATGATTGCTTCATTCCACGTGAATGTTTGCAATCGCAGTATGCAGGCTGAGTTGAACATCGAGTAGGTGAAGACTGCCAATGACTTGTACGCCTTGGCGGACAAGTGTGCACATACTGAGGAAGGGAGGAGACTTCCCATGGAGGAGGCCGGAGCCGAGGTTGAAGACAACAACACATCCACCCCGAGGAGATAGGCCGAAAGCGCAATTGCAAGTGCAAGGGCAAGGCAATAATGGCATTGAGAGTTTCGGCAATTCAGATGCCGCCAACAATCCCAAGACTAACAGCCCAAGCAAGGTGGTTGCCAGATGCGATGATTGTTGGGAGGCCGCGACATGCTTCTCCATCATACCAGGGGTCATGATGTCAGCGATTTTTGGCAAGCGGAGTAGCTTACTGAAAAGAAAAAGCAAGATTACGAGAAGCGTGACAAGGAGAATGGCCAAGATGGTGTTGGTGGATCCGGCAATAAGAACCACGGTGGCCGTGTGGGACGCCACGCCAAGGGTCAGCAGCAGAATAAGAAGCCTGCTCACGGCCATGAGAAGGAGGGCGAGGATGATGGTGATGACAATGGTGAAGAATCTGATGGACAGGAGTTCCAAAAGGCGGCAGGGGCCATGTGTGTTGATGGAGGTGCATCTTTGCACTCCTATGATAGAGGTGAGGTGTCCCGATCTTTCGATGAGATGATAACTATCGATTTGGTGGAGATGACTTTGACGATCCGACTACAAACATGCAACGACGTTGCTCCTTAGCAACCGCTAAACCAACTCCGAGAGGTTATTGACCACGCCAGAGCATGGTCAACCTAACCACGAAGGTCTAATCCTGCAAGCAATTGAAGAACAAGCAATAATATGATTAAGCAATCTGAATATTGCGGATATGGATGAAGTACTGATAAATGTGGGGTTCTAAAAGCGGTCTTGGTCTGGTCGTTGGACACAAACGAAGTACACGAAGTTGCAGCAGTGGCTAACTTTTAACTAATTAAAACCCAAGTCTAAATGGTGCCTTAAGGGCTGTATTTATAGGGGAAAAGAGAGGGGGTTTTGTCCACCCTTGGCAAGGTGGGACTAAAACACCTCCTAAGTCGTTTCCCCTACAATATGGACTCTAAAAATAGCCAAATGAGAGGTATTTCGAAAATACACGGGCCTAGCCCAAAACTAAGGTCACACGGCACCGATAATAAGCTATGGACGAAATTTGTGAAAGATGTATATTTCGTCCATCTTCTTGTATGTCATGATGGTGGCTTCAAACTTGCAGAAATCTCCTCCAGAAACTCTGTTCTTGTTCCCTTCGCGCGCGCCTTCGTCATAGTGCTTGATCATGCTCCATTGTTCATTCTTCTTGTCCATACTATGAGCTTCAACTGTAACCAACACAAATATAACTAAGTTAGGCAGAATCACATTCTCATGAACATTAGAAACATCACCAAGAAACGAAAGTACCTGATAATTTAACTGGCGTGCGCGAGCTCTAGTAATTGGTCCAATAGGTATAGTAGCTGGGGTTGTGGGTGTAACTGTGCTAGCCATGTCCTCATCACTCTCACTGCCAGCTCAAGCAGTGGGCGCGTGAGGTCAACACGACTGAACCAACAGCAGAGGCATAGAAGCCGCTCAAGTGCTCTAACACACCCATCATTTTCTACATTCGGGACCACCCTGACCGCACCTCTGTGGTTGGGTGTTTGCCTTTGTTGGTTTCTCCAACAATTCGCAACCTCAAGGTGACGAAAGTGTTGGGTGATGGTGGGGCCGGCTTGAACTTGATTTCATCCGATGTGATCAGGAGGTTGCAAATCCCTCATGGAGATCTCCAAGAAATGGGAACATTTCAAGGGGTCAATCTAGGGAGGAGCCAGCCCACCGGCAAGATCACCTTGCTGATTACTTTTGGAACTGAACTGAAGTATCGGACCAAGGATGTTGTTTTTGATGATGTCAATATTCTATTGCCATACAATGGGATTCTTGGTCGTCCGGTCCTGCTCAAGTTTATGGCGGCGACACATTACGGCTATAACACTTTGAAGATGCTGGGCCAGATTAGCATCATCACTGTCCACTCCAACAAGAAGGACACAGTTATGTGCAACAAGCTCTACCAAGAGGCAGTGGCAGCATCTGCCATCGGGGCACCTGCTCCTCCCGTTAAAGCCCCCAGGGGAAGAAAGAAGAATAAGTCCGAGAAGACCTTTAACAAGGACTTTGGGAAGCACACCTCTTCGGACTGTTGTGCAGCTGTTGAGGACATGCCAGAGAGCTCTACTAGCAAGAGTAAGAAGACCAATGCCTCACCACCTGCTATGAAGCAAGTCTGCACAAGGGAGGATGGCACTGGCATTACCTTTACCGTGAGTACTACCCTTGATAGCAAATAGGGAAGCATGCTTGTCGCCTTTTTGCAGGGGAATATTAATGTGTTTGCATGGCAACCGTCTGATATCCCCGGCATTCCCAGGGAGGTGATTGAGCACCACCTTGCTATTTGCCCCAATGCGAGACCCGTCAAGCAAAAGGTGTTAGGGATATTCCCCATGACCAAGACCCGCCTCATGAGGATAAGTCATCTCTAGACTTAAGTCATCTCTGAGGATAAGTCATCTCTGGACTTAAGTCATCTCTGAGGATAAGTCATCTCCGGGCTTAAGTCATCTCTGAGGATAAGTCATGTAGCGACCAGACCTCAAACAGTCAGGTCTCTGTGCATTAGTGTCATCCCTGGATCAGTAATGCTGACACACACTGTATTCGAGGAATTATAGCACAGTTTCAATCACATACTTATTACAACGAGTCCTCATAAAGAGTATGATTACACAAAAATATCATGGCTGAAGGCCATCTAAACTAGATAACTGCGAAAGCTTCGAAGGTAAATGAGTCCATCAACTCCAGCGGCATGGCTGAGTGCCAAACAACGACCTATCGCACCTTATTCGTCATCTGAGTAGTCTGCAACATGAGACGTTGCAGCCGTGTAGGCAGCACATTGAATATGTTGGCAGAGTTACACTGTAAAGCAATGAAATGCACGAACTATATCTACATGCAATATTTGGCTGGTGGAGGCTGTAAGTTTATGATTTTGCATAAAGCTAGTTTTTTCCTACAACAAAGGAATAAATTTAATTAACTACTCCCGAGTTGCCAAATATTTGAGAAGGTAACCCCAACTCAAATCCCAATTAAAACTATCATCATTAACCCAGCAAGTTAATTAAGTAAAGTAATGAGATAACATCAATAGATTCAAGTACTAGATACTCAAGATGTCCATAACTGGGGACACGGCTAACCATGATTAGTTTGTACACTCTGCAGAGATTTGCGCACTTTTCCCCACAAGACTCGACCGCATCCATGATCGGATGATCGAGACACAGTCTTTCTGAAACATTAACTCTCTACTCGTGGCGGGACGGTACACCTACTTTCCCCTACATCTGCTAGTCCAGCTCTTCAAGAGCTCACACAACTTGCTCAACTATGCCAAAGCCCATAATAGCTTGTGGCTGCACACGGAAGTTTCTAGCATGAATAATCTTATGATCCCTTTGAGCCTGGGTGGCGAACCGTAGGAAAAATCACACGGGTACTCCGGGATTTCCCAAAATAGGCAACACTGGGTTCCCCAGGTGCCTCAACCAATCCACCCAGATGTATATTAAAGTTGCCACCTTAATGTTATCCATGATTAATTAACTCTAAAACTTCCATGTGTGAATCACGATCTAGTCCCCGTCTACGAGCATGGCTAAGCAATAATAAGCATAACGTATATTCGACAGCAACGGTAACGGCGGCGAGTCGGCGATGGCGGGCGACGGCGCGGGCGGCGGTGCGGGCGTCGGGAGGCGGGGCGGTGACGGTGTGCGGCGGCGGCAGCAGCGCGAGGCGGAGGCGTGGCGCGCGGGACGGTGGCGGCAGAGTGCTACGGGGAGGCGGCGCTTGGCGGCAGAGGGTAGGCTGCGGCGGTGGGGTTGGCAAGGGAAAATGGAGGCGGGGCGACGACTTATAAAAGGCCTCGGGGTGGTGGTCCTTCGGAGGAGGGGGCGAGGCAAGGCAGCGGCGGCGCGGGTTTGTGCCGGACTCGGCGTCGGGTAGCGGCGGGACTCTTCCCACGCTCGGAGGAGGCGGTCGGGCATTGGGCCGGCTGGGATTCAGCCCAGTCGGTCCGAACTTTTTTTAAAACAATTTCACCGCGAAGGAAACATCCTAAATAAGTTTTTAAAAATCTAAAAATTCTAGAAACAATTTTCACCGTCCAAACCTAATATTTAGGACAAGATGAACATTTTTCTGGACTAATATGCAATTTTCAATAATGCAATATTTTTCTAATTTAAATAAAATTGCAAATAAAATACCAATAAAATCATAATTTGATTTTAAAATTCTTTCTCCAATATTTCTCTTAGGTTGAAGAAGTCATATTATCTTCTCTCATATATTTTTAATATTGGAAATAATTGGAGAAAAAAAAATCAAATTGATCCTTTCTTCAAATTTGAAGTAAATTCAAATATGAATTTTGTGAAACCTCCAACTCTCTCCTTGGGTCCTTGAGTTGCTTAAGATTTCCAGGATCATATCAAAATGCAAGAATAGATATGATATGCATATGATGATCTATGTATAACATCCAAATTTAAATTTGGGATGTTACAAACCTACCCCCCTTAAGATGAATCTCGCCGTCGAGATTCGAGTTGGTCAGCAAAAAGGTTTGGGTGGTCTCTGCGAAGATCTTCTTCTCGCTTCCAGGTGGCTTCCTCCTTGGTATGGTGGCTCCACTGAACTTTGCAAAAGTTGATAACCTTGCTGCGAGTAACTCGACTGGAAAACTCGAGAATCTTGACTGGCTTCTCTTCATAGGTCAAATTGCTGTCTAACTGAATTGCTTCCAGTGGCACTGTATCTCTCAGACAAATATTGGCCATCTCTGCGTGGCACTTCTTCAACTGGGAAACGTGAAACACATCATGAACTCATGACAATCCTTCTGGCAATTCCAGCTAATATGCAACTTCTCCCATGCGTTCCAAAACTCTGTATGGTCCCACAAAATGTGGTGCTAGCTTTCCCTTGACTCCAAAACCTTTTACTCCTCGAAGTGGGGACACATGAAGATATGCCCTGTCTCCGACTTTGTAAACCATCTCCTTGCGTTTATTATCCACTTAACTCTTCTGCCTGTACTAGGCTACCTTGAGTTTGTCGCGAATCAACTTAACCTTCTCTTAAGAGTCTTTGATTAAGTCTGGTCCGAACAACTATCGATCTCCAACTTCATCCCACGATAACGGTGTCCTGCACCTTCTTCAGTACAAAGCTTTGAAAGGGGCCATCTTCAAACTGCTTGATAACTGTTGTTATAGGAGTACTCTGCATATGGCAAATTTTCATCCCAACTAGATCCATAATCTAGCGCACAAGCTCTCAACATGTCCTCCAGAATCTCATTAACTCTCTCGGTCTGTCCATCTGTCTGTGGATGAAAGGTTGTACTAACCTCTAGCCTGGGACCCAAAGCTTCATGCAACTGATTCCAAAACTTTTAAGTAAACTGGGTTGCTCTATCTGATACAATGGTCCTCGGAACTCCATGCAGACATACGATCCTGGTCCTGTATATCTTTGCCAACTTAGCACTCGTATGTGTTGTCTTCACCAGGATGAACTGAGCTACTTTCGTCAAATGATCGACTACAACCCAGATAGAGTCATAGCCTGAATGAGTCCTGGGTAATCTGGTGATTAAATCCATGCCAAGCTTATCCCACTTCCATTCGGGTATCGTCAATGGTTGTAGCAATCCTGTTGGCTTCTGATGCTATGCCTTGACTCTCTGACATACATCACATACTGCTACATACTCGGCAATATCCTTCTTCATTCTTGTCCACTAGAAACTTTCCTTCAAATCCAGATACATCTTAGTGTTGCTTGGGTGAATCGAATACGGCGAATCATGTACCTCCAGCAGAATAAACTTCCCGACCTCAGGATCGTTAGGCACATATATGCGATCCTCAAACCATAAAGTGTCATGCTCATCCTCACGAAATCCTTTAGCCTTTCCTTTACTCATCCTTTCTTTTATCTCGGCAATCTCCTTGTCAGTCTTCTGGGCTTCTCTAATCTTACCCAAGAGAGTGGACTGAATTTCCAATGCTGCAACATAACGTCTCGGAACTATCTCCAAGCATAGATCTCTAAGATCATTTGCTAACTCCTTAGGTAATCCTCCGGTTATGAGCGTGTTAACATAACTCTTGCGGCTCAACGTATCTGCTACTACATTGGCCTTTCCGGGATGATAGTGCAATTTCATATCATAATCCTTGATGAGCTCCAACAATCTCCTTTGCCGGAGGTTCAACTCCTTCTGCGTGAAGATGTATTTCAAACTCTTATGATCCGTGTATACATTACAATGGTTTCCAATGAGAAAATGTCCCCATGTCTCCAGCGCATGCACTACGGCTGCTAACTCCAAATCATGCATAGCATAATTTAGCTCATGAGGTCTAAGCTGTCGTGAGGCAAATGAAACAACTCATCCTTCTTGCATAAGTACACCTCCAAGTCCTTGACGTGAAGCATCGCAATATACTTGGTAATCCTTGCTTTGGTCTGGGAGAATTAGCACTGGGGCTGTAACCAAACGTTTCTTCAACTCCTGAAAACTGGCTTCACACTCCTCAGTCCATTTAAGCTTGGTGTACTTCTTCAATAACTCCGTCATGGGCTTTGAAATCTTGGAGAAATTCTCAGTAAACCTCCGATAATAGCCTGCTAGTCCAAGAAAACTTCTGATCTCTCCAACTGATGTGGGTGCCAACCACTTAGCGACAGAAACAACCTTGGTAGGGTCTATTGCTATTCCTTCTCCGGATATAACATGTTCGAGAAATCCAACTTCCTTTAACCAAAACTCACATTTGCTGAACTTGGCATACAACTGATGTTCCCTGAGCTTCAAAAGAACCAAACGCAAATGCTCTTCTTCATTCTTCGAGTAGACCAATAAATCATCAATGAACACCATGGCGAACTTATCCAAAAACTCCATAAACACTTTGTTCATCATATTCATGAAATAGGCAGGTGCTTTAGTCAGACCAAATGACATAACGGTATACTCATATAGCCTGTACCTTGTGGTAAAAGCTGTTTTGGATATATCCTGCTCTCGGATCTTCAACTGGTGATAACCTGATCGAAGATCGATCTTGGAGAAAACTTTAGCTCCTTGCAACTGGTCAAACAAATCACTGATCATTGGCAGTGGGTATTTGTTCTTGATCGTCACCTCATTCAGCACACGATAATCAACAACCATCCTCCAAGATCCATCCTTCTTCTCAACTAGAAGCACCGGGGCTGGCCAAGGTGATGAACTTGGTCGAATGTAACCTTTCTCTAGTAACTCCTCTATCCGTGTCTTAATTTCCTCTAGATCCTTTGCAGGCATCCGATACGGTCTCTTTGGTACTTCCTCCTGTACAACTCCTGATAAGGAATTCACCTGAGTTCTCCTTGGCGCATGCCGGGATACATACTTAATCCTCTTTCCTTCTGGGGTGGTGAGAAGAATTGATTTACTGGCGCAATCGATGTTCCCTTCAAACTTGGATAGCCAATCCATTCCTAGTATCACATCCAGTCCTTGTGACTCCAGAACAATTAGATCGGTGTGGAAAACATGTCTACCTATGGTTAGTGGCAACTGATAGCATCCCCTACTAGCCATATACTCTGCTCCTGGGGAACTTACTAACGTAGGTGACTTAAGGGCTACGGTTGGCAGGTTATACTTATCCACAAATCCCCTTGATATGTATGAATGAGATGCACCAGTATTGAAAAGAACAAGTGCGGTAAATGCATTAATCAAAAACTTACCGACAACTGCGTCGGGTTGATCCTCAATCTCCTCCACACTGACGTGGTTCACCTGACCTTTGGTGAAGGGGTTGGGCTTCTTGGCAGATTCTCCATTGCTATTTCCATTCTTTGCTTCAGGACATTCAGTGGCATAATGTCCGGTCTTCTGGCACTTGAAACAGGTAATGTGGCTTAGATCCCTCTTGGCTGGTGTTGCGGGATTGGAACGGTTCTGGCTGCTGCTTCCTCCATTCCCATTGCCATTCTTGGGGCCACTGTGGTTGTGCGAACTTGCTCCATTGTGCATATGTCCTCCATGGTTATGGCCTCCATGGTTGTGGTTAGGTCCTCCCGGGTACGGGGAATAGCGGGGCTTCTCCTGAGCTCCAGAAGTGTACCTCCCCTGTCCATACTTCCTCTTGCGATTATCAATCTGTTGTTGCTTTCCTTCAATTATGAGAGCCCGGTCTACCAACTCCTGGTAGTTGTTGAATGTTGCCACCATCAACTGCATGCTCAGCTCATCATTGAGCCCCTCAAGAAACTTCTCCTGCTTAGCGGCATCTGTGGCTACGTCATGTGGGGCATAGCATGCTAACTTGCTAAACTCATCCACGCACTCCCCACTGTACGACCTCCTTGGCGCAAGTTGTGAAACTTGCGCTTCTTCATGCTCATAGATCCTGCTGAAGCATGGGCAGTGAGGAAAGCCTGCTGAAACTGATCCCATGTAACAGTGTCAATGGGGTAACTGGCGGTGAAATTCTCCCACCAAGATGTTGCGGGTCCATCAAGCTGATGTGTGGCAAAGCGCACTCTCTCCGCATCTGTGCATCCTGGAGTGGTCAGATCTCTTCCAATCTTGTGGAGCCAATCATCTAAACAAACGGCTAGGTGCTACTAGAGAACACCGGCGGATTCAACCTTAGAAAACAGGCTAGGTGATCAACAGGGTGGTGTTGGTGGGTTGTTGTTGTTGTTATTGCCTGGTTGTGGTTCTGAACTAGGATCTGCATCAACGCATTCTGCTGCTGGATCAACTGAGTGAGCTCCGGTGGGAAGGCAAATCCATTGTCATGTCTCGGAGGCATCAGATGGGTTAGAAAGGGTGACAAAACAGAATAGAATTGAGGTCTAAGAGAAATTCGCTACCCATATGCTCATGAGACAAACACAACCAATTCACTTCATTCAATAGCATAGAAGATCACACAATCGGTCTAACCTATGATTACAAACTCGATCATTGCTAACTACTTGGAGGGAATACTACTAGTTACAATGATGGACATCTAGAAATTTTCATCAGAGGAAGACTCCATGATATCGGCTCCAGCTTCGTCAATGTAGTCGTCATCGCTGTCATCATTTGCATCAATATCCGTGTCGGTGTTGTCCAGGATGATGTAGTCCTCCAAATAGATATTTGTTGCTCACTTGATATTCTCCACTGATATTCCCATCTTCCTCTTCAGGTCTTCATGCTTCTCCAGTAGTACGACAATCTCTTCCTCGTATCCATCACGTGTAGACTTGAGTTCCTCTTCTAGCACGTTATTTTTCTTCACCAGTTTCTTGATCTTCTTCATGTGGATAATTTGTTGATTCTCTTATCGACGAATATGATCTCCCATCTCTTGAATATAGGTTGCAATTGATCTACCCCTCCTAGTACGAATCATCTCCCATTTTTCATCTCGGCAGCCACATATCTGATAAACGGTATTCTCCAGCTCCTCGTGGTACACTTTGCATATGCGTCCAAAAGTGATATGGGCTGCCATGCTCTTTCCTATACTCTAGCTTGGTGCATCCAGGTAGAAATCCACAGGCTCCGTTGTTGGTGCAAATGTCCTCCTAGTTACCCAAGCTTTGATCTTCCAACGCTCCTCTTCCGGTACAGATGTAGAGAAAGTCCCCGTGAAGCTTGGTAGTCTGATGTTCAAATATTTAGTGACTTCCTTCAAGTGGTGTCCGAAAGGGGTGTTGTCATCCGGCTGAGTGAACTTGTTCCCGGGATCCACCATCTATAGAGTAGAAAGAGAGGGGAATTAGAAATGAGTAGAGAAGAGAAATATTGTGGCTTATTCTAGTGGCCGCGTCCTACAGTCAGCGTGGGCTCTGACACTATCTTGTAGCGACCAAACATCAAACGGTCAAGTCTCTGTGCATCAGTGTCATCCCTGGATCGGTAATACTGACATGCACAATATTCGAGGAATTATAACAGAGTTTCAATCACACACTTATTACATCGAGTCCTCATAAAGAGTATGATTACACAAAAATATCATGGCTGAAGGCCATCTAAACTAGATAACTGCGAAAGCATCAAAGGTAAATGAGTCCATCAACTCCAACGGCATGGTTGAGTGCAAAACAACGACCTATGGCACCTTATTCATCGTCTGAGTAGTCTGCAACATGAGACGTTGCAGCCGTGTAGGTCAGCGCATTGAATATGCTCGCAGAGTTACACTGTAAAGCAATGAAATGCAAGAACTATATGTACATGCAATATTTGGCTGGTGGAGGCTGTAAGTTTATGATTTTGCATAAAGCTAGTTTTTCCCTACAACAAAGAAATAAATTTAATTAACTACTCCCGAGTTGCCCAATATTTGAGAAGGTAACCCCAACTCAAATCCCAATTAAAGTATCATCATTAACCCAACAAGTTAATTAAGTAAATTGATGAGATCACATCAATAGATTCAAGTACTAGATACTCAAGATGTCCATAACCGAGGACATGGCTAACCATGATTAGTTTATGCACTCTGCAGAGGTTTGCACACTTTTCCCCACAAGACTCGACCGCATCCATGATCGGATGATCGAGACATAGTCTTTCTGATGCATTAACTCTCTACTCTGGGCAGACCGGTACACCTACTTCCCCCTACATATGCTAGTCCACCTCTTCAAGAGCTCACGCAACTTACTCAACTATGCAAGCGCCCATAATGGCTTGTGGCCGCACACGGAAGTTTCTAGCATGAATAATCTTATGATCCCTTTGAGCCTGGGTGGCAAACTATAGGAAAAATCACACGGGTACTCCGGGATTTCCCAAAAGAGGCAACACTAGGTTCCCCAGGTGCCTCAACCAATCCACCCAGATATATATTAAAGTTGCCACCTTAATGTTATCCATGATTAATTAACTCTCAAACTTCCATGTGTGAATCATGATCCAATCCCCGTCTACGAGCATGGATAAGCAATAATAAGCATAACGTATATTCTCGGGGTGTTCAAATGGTATTAGGTTCCTACCTCAAACAGTACAACCAAACCACATGTTCCCAATCCTACTCATGCAAATATTTGAGGGGCAATACAAATGCATAGTAAAAACTGGGTATAAAAGAGTATGATCAAAGTGTAACTTGCCTTGCTAACGATCTGCAAACTCTAGAGATTCGTAGTAACAAGCTTCGCACTCCGGGTAATGTAGCATAAACAAATAGTAGCATACATAAGCAATCACTCAAACGAAATGATGAGAAAACAGAGAAAAGATCCAAATCAAACACGAAACAAGCAAATGACTTAAACTAACAAAGGTCAAACCTAACTGCAATATTATCATGTGGATTAGATCTTAACAGTAGGTAAATGTGATTAGCTACGATCTGCAAAAAGATTCAACTCAAACGGAGAAACGAAACTCAAAATACGAACAAAACAAGATTGTTTACTAATATAGACTAAACCCAAATTTTACAGTACCAAAATCATGTTCAAGTTGGTTACCTGGAAAGAACAGAATGATACAAAGATTTAGGCGCTGGTTTCATCTAATTTGGATAAACGAGTAAAAAGTTATACTAGTTTAAAGCTCAGGGGCTAAATCGCGATAAAACTATTTGCAGATAGGTCCGTAGCCGAAAATAAACTACAAAAGAAAATACTACAACGCGAACGTTCATTAGCAGAACAAATCTAACGAATACTGTTCGTTAAAACGAACGAACGAATGAACGTTCGTTAAACAAAAAAAACAAAATTAAACCAATCGAAACCGAACTGAAAGAAAAATAAACCGGAGAAAAAGCTGGTTCATACCGGTTCAACGGCAATGGCAACGTCGACGAGTCGGCGGCGGTGGCAGCAGTGCGAGGCGGTGGCGGCAGCACGAGCCGGCGACGCGACGCGTAGGGCGGCGGCGGCAGAGGGCTTCGGCGGCGGCGGCGGCACTCGGCGGCGGAGGGTGAGCTGCGGCGGCGGGATTGGCGAGGGAAAACGGAGGCGGGGCGGCGGCTTATAAAGGGCCTCGGGGTCGTGGTGGCTTGGTGGAGGGGGCGAGGCAAGGCGGCGGCGGCGCGGGTCCAAGCCGGACTCGGCGTCGGGCGGCGGCAGGACTCCTCCCGTGCTCAGAGGAGGCGGTCGGGCGCTGGGCTGGCTGGGCTTCGGCCTAGTCGTTCCGAACTTTTTTAATAAAAAAACAATTTCGCCTCGAAGGAAAAATTCTAAATAAATATAAAAAAATCTAAAAATTCCAGAAACAATTTTCACCGTCCAAACCTAATTTTAGGACAAGGTGAACATTTTTCTGGACTGATATGCAATTTTCAAAAATGCAATATTTTTCTAATTCAAATAAAATTGCAAATAAAATACCAATAAAACCATAATTTGATTTTAAAATTCTTTCTCCAATATTTCTCTTAGGTTGAAGAAGTCATATTATCTTCTCTCATATATTTTTAATATTGGAAATAATTGGAAGAAAAATAATGAAATCAAATTGATCCTTTCTTCAAATTTGAAATAAATTCAAATATGAATTTTGTGAAACCTCCAACTCTATCCTTGGGTCCTTGAGTTGCTTAAGATTTCCAGGATCACTACAAAATGCAAGAATAAATATGATATGCATATGATGATCTATGTATAACATCCAAATTGAAAATTGGGATGTTACAAGTCATCTCTCGACTTAAGTCATCTGTAAGGATAAGTCATCTCTGGGCTTACATTGGTACACCGAGCTGCTATACAAACGGTTTTTAGCCCCTTTCCGTAACAGCGTTCTGAACCATCACCTAGTGAGTGACTGCAATAGGGGGTCCTTCCCACATGACCCAAAATCCACACATGCTCGGCAAAATGAGGTCATGTGCGACCGGCGAGCGATCAAATACGGTTATACGTAAAGTAGTGCTAAAAATACAATTATACAAACAAAATCATTTTTGGTCGTAAGTACATCCCACATAGTCAATTCCCGCTAAGTGTTTTGTTCATATATACATCCCACACAGTCGCTCCAAGGAAAATGTTTCCGTTCGCAGGTACATCACACACAATTTTCTCCCTTAAATCGTTTGTGATAGTGTTGCAATTGCACACGATATTAACAATTTTATCCTTTGCGTTATTGAATGCATCACACACTTTGCATAGAAGAAACTATGTGGCAAAGTTTGTCCATCACACAAAGTTTTTATGTGGTAAACGTTTGCGCAAGGTGGCCTAATTCAAACAGTTTTAATAGGATGTCGTTTGTGATTGTTCATTGATCCAACAGGGTTTATTCCTAAAAACTGTGTGCGTCGCCTGAGGTCATCGCCCACGGTGTTTTCTCAATAACCATTTGCAATACAAAACCCCAATCAGCAGGCTAATTTCCGTATTATTAATAATACATTTATTAATCTAATTGACATTCATATTAAGCACATAATATATTTCATTGCCATATTAAGGAAGCATGATTTCATAATTGAAATACATTAGAGTACAACATGATATAGCTTCAGGACTCAACTACCCCATTACACAACTGCACCAGCACCAGGTTTCACATGCGACATCTAGAACCTTTCGAAATTAGGATCATAGACGGTACATAGACAGATGCATCCCATCTGGAAAACTGTTGAAGTGGAAGGCTAATATTGAGCCTTCATTCATGTTGAATGTCTTTGCAACTTTAGGCCAGTGCATGTGGATGATTGACCGTCCATCCTTCGTCCTCTTCAGGAACACTTCAATATTGAACTGTGGGTGTTGTATGAAAACCTTCCTCGCCTCCTGACCATAGAGGTGGTTTGAGAGGTAATCATCAGTGAACTGCTTTGGAAAGGCCTGAAAACAAGTATGTGCATAAATATCTTCTCTATATTGGAAATGGGACAAAGGAATAAAAAAAGGCAAGGTATAATAGTTAGTACCATCTTGTAGTGAACTGATGTCTTCTTCATTGTGCAGACAAAGATCTTGTTTTTTGTCGCTAATTTCTTTATCCTAACAATCTTTCTGAGTTTCTTGACTTGATTGATATTCATGGACAACTCATTTCCCCATATGCAAAAAGGGTCGAACAGTGGGTCAAAACCTCTGCCAACAGGACCTACATGTGCAAGACCAAATTGTTAAAAACCTAAATATCATAATGGTTCCTTCAATTGCACAATAATGTGCTATTAGAGAATGGACCATGCACGTGCTAACCTCGATTGTAAACCTCAGTGCTTCCCATTGTTTCCCTGCAACACATGTAAGGTTTAGTCATCAGCTTAAGTAAGGGTTCGCATGCTATCAGTAAAATATGTTGATGAAAAATAAGCACATTGCAGATTCATCAGATTAATTCAAGCCACAAGGAAAACCCATTTATCCAAATGAAGCATGATTAAGAACTAGGAAATATAGCACTTGTATATGTTTCTCATGTATTAAGTGCAAACAAATTCGATTTATTCCTCACATGCACAACAATACAGAATTCTACCTATGACAATTGGACATCGCATTGCAGAATTTAACCAAGCAGTTAACTAAACACCACAACAAATGAACCAAACATTAATTGAGCACCACATTGCACAATATAACATACTCCTAATAGAAGATCATACAGTTAACCAAACCAAGCATGCTTAACAACTTGGAAATATAGCAATTGTTTATGTTTCTCATGTATTTAGTACACCAAATTCAATTTATTCCTCACAAGGTATACAATAACAGAATACACCCACAACAATTGAACATCGCATTGCAGAATTGAACCAAAAAGTTAACTAAACATCACAATAAATGAACCAAAGGTTAACTGAGCACCACATTGCACAATATAACATACTCCTAATAGAAGATTACACAGTTAACCAAACCAAGCATGCTTAACAACATGGCAATATAACAATTGTATTTTTTCTCATGTATTTATTACAACCAAATTCAATTTACTTCTCACATGGTATACAATAACAGAATGCACCCACAACTATTGAACGTCGCATTGCAGAATTGAACCCAACAGTTAACTAAATGCCACAACAAATGAACCAAACATTAACTGGGCACCACAATGCACAATGTATAACCAAACCAAGCATGGTGACAACTTAGAAATATAGCAATTGTATTCGTTTCTCATGTATTTTGTAAAGATAAATTCGATTTATTTCTCACATGGAAGACAATACAAAATATCATCTTGAAGAATTGAACATCACATTTGCAGAATTGAACCAAACAGTTAACTGAAGACGACAACTAATTAACCAAACATTTAATAAGTGAGCACCACACTGCACAACATATAGAACATATACACCAGAGCAACATATTGCATGGTAAAATTTGATAGCACAATTCAATAGAATTTGTTAAGGAAAGGCAGGAGAAACACACGCAACGGGTAAACCGAGCATGCTTAACCGGCGTAGATAGCAAATGGCAAGGTGCTCCTCCAAGATCTAGGGGTCGGCATGAATGGCAGCCATCGCGACCTCATCCACGCGTGCGGTCGTGATTTAATTCTCCGCTGCCAAATGCTCCTTGAGTACCTAGCTATACTGCGTTCACCATGGCTTAGGGCGTCGCTTATTTGCTAGAGGGGGCGGTGATTTGGGTAGAAGGTGTCGCGCCGACGGTCGGAGCATGTGGGATGTGGAAGGAGGAGTAGGATAGGGGTCAGGTGTGGATTACTTGCCTGGATAGACGAGGCCGAGCAGCGTGAAGGAGGGTCGCCGGCGAGAAGGCAACGCTGCAAGCAAGGAGTGAAGGTTTCAACTTGGAAAGGAAGGCAGAAATAGGGGAAATGTGGCTTTTGGTAGGGGGGGGGCAGGGAGGTAGATGTTTACACAAAAGCCGAAAATTTTGAATCGGTTCAGTGAAAAAACTGGCGCGCAAAGTGTCATCAGACACAGTCTCTTATTCAGAACTGTGTATGATATGTGAACATGACAAATGATTCAGATAGCTTAACCCATGTGTGAACGTCAAAACTTTTGGTTCGATTTTTCCCTGGTCGTAGTGGCCATCCACGTCATTGCATAATTTGGGTACACAAAGGAGACTACAGCACACCCACACTTCTTAATCGAGCAAGTTTAGGAATTAAACAGAGCTATCTGACCTAAACATTACTCTTAACAATTTAATGGCCGATGCTCTTAATTAAACAAAACAAAGAGTACTACTACGGCTGGTGCTCGTTGATCTCCGCTGCCTCCTCCATGTCCAGCTTGCGCCTGACGGTCTCCTAGGGAAGGGGCTCCATGGCATCCATCGCACCATACTCGGCAAGCATCTCGCAATCCATGTTTGCCATCTCTTTGGAAAAGGCCACCATGAGCTGGGCGTAGGCGGCCGTGATTTGGGCTTGGACGGGCTCCATCATGGCAAGGTATGCGGCGGAGGAACGGATGACTGCTCGAACACTCTCAGCGATTGCCAACTCTTCGGCTGTGTGGTGCCGACCATTGTCGGAGAAGCTTCGTTCGATTTGTGCGGTGACCCCACCGAGCTGGACGTGGGTGTCCTCGACATGGTTGTGGGCGGCCTCCATCAGGGCTAAGGCCGCAGTTATGGAACGAGCAGTTGTTGGGCCGCTCTCATGGGTTGCTATCCCCGAGGCAGATGTTGTTACCACCACCTAAGAAGCAACAACGGCCGTTTGGGCTGCCTTGGCCGCCCGGTCGCATATTGCGACCGCGCTCATTCACCTTGTTAGCACACGCATGGCAGCTGCAGTGCGCTCTCACGGAGTGCAGCGCCGAAGTTGCCCTCACGACGCGGGTCCACGTCCCCATCTTTCACCGGCGACGATTGAACAGTAAAATGATATTTGGGGAGCGAGCTAGTGTGCTTGACATGCCGTCTATGGACTGTAGCCAACACACCTTCTCACCTAAGCCATAGGCGTACTATACACCGACGGTGCTCCAGGATATTTTGTACTGCATCTCACACAGTTGGTCTTAATAAACTGTGTGCGATCTACTTGATTTTTCATATTGATTTGAATTACATAATGGGGTCACAACGGCAATGGGAGGTGTTTGAATTGATAGAACTTTTATCTGCGGTGAACATGCAACTATATGTGTGTCGTAAAAAAATGTAATTATTCAGGGTTTGTTTGGACATTTTATATATTAAATTGGTTTTCTGGCCATTTCAGGTGCACAATTCAAAATTAAACTACATGCACATGCTCCGGTGCACTAGCATCGGTTGTAAAATCATATATGTGTCCATGGGTTTATGCTTATGTCCCATGCAAGAAATGAGGATGAATTCTGAATACCACGACACAGTTGCTCTCCGCCAAACGTTGAGGTACTTGTTTTTGTAATTCTAGTAAATCCAAAACCCTTCTGGAATTCATGAACCTTGGCATGCTACCGGAATGGCATCAACATGCTAGGGTAAACAATATTGTCCCATTTTGGGCAGGTTATGGTATAAGCTTCTCACAAACCAGAGCTTCTCACAAGAAGCCTCATGGTTCTGCTAGGGAAACATGTCACCTTTGTGGACAAAATGATATTCGTCGCCTCTTCTTCCTTTCAATTTTTTTCCTGGTGTCAACATAGGACAACAGGAGTGTCGTGTTAAATTTTGGATTTTTTGGGGATCGTTTGGACATTTTTATACATTAACTGAGTTTTCTAGGTATGTATGTGCATAATTAAAAATTGAACTACATGCACGTGCTCCGGTCCATAAAAACAGGTTGCAAAATCAAATGTTTGTCCTTGGTTGCAAGCTTAGGTCACATGGAAGAAATGAGAATAAATGTCAAACACCTTGGCACTGTCGCTCGGTCGCTAACATTGAGATACATGGTTTTAAAATTCTAATAAATCGAAAACTCATCTGAAATTTATTAAACTTGGCATGCTATCATGGAGAAGCATCAACATGCCGTTGTAAATTTTTTGTCCAATTTGGGGCAGGTTAGGGGATATGCTTCTCACAAACTAGAGCTTCTCACAACAAGCCTGATGGTTTCGGTAGGAAATGTCCCACCTTTAGGGACAAAATGATATACATTACCTTTAGGGAATGATACCATGGAACAACATCAACATGCCGTGGTAAAAATATTGTCCTATCTGGGGCTGGTTGGGCTATATAAGCTTCTCACAAACCAGAGCTTCTCACAACAAGCCTCATGGTTATGGTAGGAAACATGTCACCTTCTGGACGAAACGATATTCGTTGCCTCTTCTTGATTTCAATTTTTTTTCTAGTGTCAATATAGAACAACATGAGTGTTGTGTTAATTTTAGGAATTTTTCGGGGCTCATTTGGACATTTTTATACATTAACTGAGTTTTCTTTGCATTTATGTGCATAATTCAAATTTGAACTACATGCACATGCTCTAATGCATATAAATTTGTTGAAAATTCAAATTTGTGTCCTTGGTTGCATGCTTAGGTCCGATGCAAGAAATGGGAATGAATGTCAAACACCCTGCCACCGTCACTCGACCGCTAACATTGAGATACATGGTTTGACAATTCTAGTAAATCCAAAACTCGTCTGAAATTCATGAAACTTGGCATGCTATCATGCAGTGGCACCGTGGTAAATTTTTTGTCCCATTTGGTGCAGGTTTGGGTATAAGCTTCTCACAAACCAGAGCTTCTCACAACAAGCCTGATGGTTTCGGTAGGGAACATCCCACCTTTGGGACGAAATGATATCTGTTGCCTCTTATTGCTTTCAAAAAATTTCTAGTGTCAACATAGAACAATAGGAGTGTTATGTTAAATTTTGGAATTTTTTGGGGTTCATTTGGACATTTTTATACATTAACTAGGTTTTCTAGGCATTTTATGTGTATAATTCAAATTTGAATTACGTGCACATGCTCCAGTGCATATAAATTTGTTGAAAAATCAAATATGTGTCCTTGGGTGCATGCTTAGGTCCCATGCAAGAAATGTGAATGAATTTCAAACACCAGGGCACTGTTGATTGCTGGCAAAATGTTGAAATACTTTGTTTTTAAATTCTAGTAAATCCAAAACTCGCCCGAAATTCATGAAACTTGGCATGCTATCATGGAATGGCACCCGACATGTCGTGGTATTTTTCATGTCCATTTTGAGAGAAGGCGCACTCGAATAACAACCAACAAAGGCATTTTGAAAAAATAGTTGTTACTTTAATATCTCAAACGTTTGTATAATTCAAATCATGCGCATTCTGTTAACCATTCACGCGATGCCACGTGTCTTGGATTTAATGGCTATAGGAGGTGCCATGCGCACAGTTTCTTGGCTGAATGGGAGGCGTGCGAGCGCAGTCCAGTGCGTAGGCTGACAGAGAGGCTTGCAAGCTGTCCTCCAATGTGCAGGCTCACCGAGAAGCATGCCAGCTGTACGCTGCATAGGCTCACTGGGAAGCGAGCCCTTTGAATTCCATGGCCGCCTGCCTTCCTCTCCATTAATGGCACCCGAGCCGCTATTTAATATGGGTGGCCTTACTGTTCGCCTCCCATTACCCTCCCTCCCGCATACCTCCACCAATGCCATGGCGCCACTACAAAAAAAAAGACACATCTGTGACATTTTGGGCCGAACGAATTTTTTTCTATCATGCTTATGACACTTCTATGATGATAGATGTGGTGGGCTCCTACTTCTATGGCAAAAAATCATGATAAAAAATGGGCTTTTCGTCCTGGGTGGGCCGGAGACGTTGCTGCATGACATTCTTTGGGCTGTCCATGACGGAAAAAACATTGGTAGAAGCGAGGGCGAGGAAAATATCGGGGAGTTCCTAGTTACGGTGGGTGTCCTGGGCCAAGCGATGCACGGAGGGATTGCGCGTTTCTCTCGTACACGTACACGCGTGGGTGCGAGGCGTAGGGCTCTAACTGAACCCGAGCGAGGTGTTCTCCTACTGAACCCGAGCGATTACTCTGGCTATGCATTACTGAACCCAAGTGATCGATCGATCCCTGGCTGTTAACTGAACCCAAGTGATCGATCGATCCCTGGTTGTTTACTGAACCAGATCGAGCGATTCCTTCACTAATGGTGCTAACTGGAGTCGATCGAACCATCTTCCACTTGATGAACAATGAGCGTTGTTGGTGGTTGGATGAATAGTTCCTGGTGGGGGTTGGATGATCAGGACCCCATGGGGGTAGAGGTCATTGCCGCTGGATGAACAGGACCCCGATCGAGCCGGTTGGGGTGGATGAAAAGGACCCCGTGGAGGGCTTGTTGAACAGTAGCCGATGGAGGGCTAGATGAACAGTAGCCCGTGGAGGGGTGGTTGAACAGTAGCTGGTGGAGGCTGGATGAACAGTAGCTGGTGGAGGCAGGAGGGAGACGTCGTGGATGAACTGTCACAGGTGGAGGATAGAGGAGGTCGAGGGTGGATGAACAGTAGCCCGTGGAGGCTAGAGTGAGGCAGTAGACGGTGGATGAACAATAGCCCGTGGAGTCCCGTTTTGCGGTATGCCACACCCCTTCCGATGAACAGGACCCCCTTTTCAACCGGAGGAGGTCGAAGAGAAGTCTGTTCCCTCTGTTTTGCGATACGCCACACCCCTCCCGATCAACAGGACCCCGTTTTCGACCGTAGGAGTTCAAAGAGAAGTCCTCTTCCTCCATTCTGCAGTATGCCAGACCCCTCCTGATAGAGGCAAAGGTGTCTCGATGTTTCGATGAGATGGTGGCTATCATTTTCTGTGGGAGTCGACCTTGACGATCCGACTACAAACGTGTGAGACGTCGCGCCTTAGCAATCGCTAAACCAACTTCCGAGGGGTTATTGACTATGCCGGAGCACGATCAACCTGACCACGATGGTCTGTTTCCTGCGAGCAAACGAAGAGCAAGCAAGAAACTGAGATTGCAATCTGGATATTGCGAGTATAAAAGGAAAGCTTTATCAATGAAGGTGGGGTTCTGTGACGTCTTAGTTTCGTCGTTGAACACAAACAAAGTACACGAAGTTGCAGCTATGGCGAACTTTTAATCTAAACAAAACCTAAAGTCTAAACGGTGCCCTAAGGGCTGTATATATGGAGGAAGAGGGGGGGGGATTTCCTGGCCCTTGGTGGAGGGGTCCGAAATCAATCCTATCTCTTGTTTCCCCACACATACGGACTCTAAAAGTAGACTATACTTATGTATTTCGAAATTACATGGGCCTGGCCCAATGAAAAGGTGACGCAACACCTGGAATAGCCTTTGGACGAAATTTATGAAGTGGCATCTTGTATATTTCGTCCATGGCTTCATGCACTCATTATGGTGGCTTCAAAGCCCTGAAATCATCACTTGAAACTCCGTTCTTGTTTCCCTTGCGCATGTCATCATCTCCATGCTTGTTCTTGCTCCTATGTTCGTCCTTCTCCAAGCTAGGCCCTTCATTTTTAAGCAAAACAAATGTATCCAATTTAGGCAACATCATATTCTCATGAACATTAGATTCATTACCAAGAAATGAGAGTACCTGGTAATTTAATTGGCATGCGCGAGCTCTTGTAATTGGTCCAGTATGTATAGTAGCAGGGGCTGTGGGTGTAACAATGGTATTGATGTCCTCATCGTCCTCCCCTTCACGAAATGAAGTCGTCCTTGACGGAAGCTCATATTCCTCACCCAAATAAGGCTTCAAATCTGCAATGTTAAAAGTGGGACTAACCCCAAAATATGCAGGCAGCTCAAGTTTATATGCATTATCATTTATTTTCTCTAACACCTTAAAAGGTTGGTCAGCACGTGGCATTAGCTTTGATTTGCGCAAATCAGGAAATCTATCCTTACGCAAACGTAACCAAACAAGATCTCCGGGTGCAAACACAAAATGTTTTCTACCCTTATCTCCCGCAAGTTTATATTTAGCATTCATACGCTCAATGTTTTCCTTAGTTAACTCATGCATATTTAAAATCAATTCAGCACGTTGTTTAGCATCGAAATTAACCTTCTTTGAAGATGGAAGAGGCAACAAATCAATAGGTGCACGAGGTAGGAAACCATACACAACTTCAAAAGGGCACATCTTAGTAGTAGAATGCAATGAACGATTATAAGAAAATTCAATATGAGGCAAGCATTCCTCCCACATTTTTTTATTATTCTTCAAAACAGCCCTAAGCATAGTAGACAATGTTCTATTGACTACTTCAGTTTGTCCATCAGTTTGGGGGTGACAAGTAGTACTAAAAAGCAGTTTAGTCCCCAACTTAGCCCATAAACATCTCCAAAAGTGGCTAAGAAATTTAGTATCACGATATGAAACAATAGTATTTGCCACACCATGCAAGCGAATAATTTCGCGAAAGAACAAATCAGCAACATTAACAACATCATCACTTTTATGACATGGTATAAAGTGTGCCATTTTCGAGAATCTATCCACGACAACAAATATGCTATCCCTCTCCTTCTTTGTTCAAGGTAAACATAAAACAAAGTCCATAGATATATCCTCCCAGGGAACACTAGATACAGGTAAAGGCATATATAAACCATGAGGATTGAGTCGTGACTTAGCTTTTTGACATGTAGTGCAGCGAGCAACAAAATTCTCAACATCCCATCTCATCTTTGGCCAAAAGAAATGTGTAGCAAGTATATCCTCCATCTTCTTCATGCCAAAGTGTCCCATTAATCCTCCTCCATGCGCTTCCTGCAACAACCAAAGACGAACAGAGCTAGCTGGAATGCATAGCTTGTTAGCACGAAACACAAATCCATCATTAACGACAAACTTGTTCCATGTTCTCCCTTCTTTACAATTCTGTAATACATCTTTAAATTCAGCATCATGCACATATTTATCTTTGATGGTCTCCAAACCGAATATTTTAAAGTCAAGTTGTGAAAGCATAGTATAACGATGAGACAATCCATGAAAGATCATCTAAAGCATGTTAGGGATGTTTTGCAAACCCTTCGAAAGGAACGTCTTTATGCCAACATGAAAAAGTGCACGTTTGGTGTTGACAAACTTGTTTTCTTGGGTTTCATTGTCTCTTCCAAGGGTGTCCATGTTGATGAATCTAAAATTGAAGCAATTAAAACTTGGCCCCAACCCACCAATTTGCAACAAGTGCGTAGCTTTCTTGGCGTTGCGGGTTTTTACCGTCGCTTTGTGAAAGACTTTAGCACTATTGCCGGTCCTTTGCATGTCTTGAGTAAGAAGAATGCTCCTTTTGTTTGGGGATCTTTAAAATCCACCGCTTTTGATGAGCTCAAATGGCGGTGGATGTTCCGGGCAGGGTCCGGCCTAACTAGAGAGTTGGTGCGGGTGGAGCTGGGCTGGCGTCCGGGGGTTGGAAGGTCTGGGCGGGCCGGAGGTTCCGGGGGACGAAAGGTCCGGGCCGGGTTCCGGGCTAACCAGAGAGTTGGCACGCCTGGGCTGGTCGATATCGAAGGAGGCCGGAAGCTCCGGGTAGGCCGGACATTCCGGGGGTCGGAAGTTCCGGGCTCTGGCCGGAAGTTCCAGGCTGTCCAGAGAGTTGACGCCTGTCGTTTGTTCTTCAGCTCCCGGCTCTGTGTCTTGAACGTTGTACCTGATCACGCATAACATCTCGGACTTATGCAGTAGCCATGTCTCGCTGGAAGAAAAGGGGAACTCAGGTAGGAGTGATGTCACCTTGGATTGAATGGCACGAGCCCTTGCTCTTGTCATGGGTCCACTTGGAGCTTGGATAGTCGAGGTGGTGTCCATGGGGATGATCACGGGATGCTCCGCATGATCTCTCCTTCCTTGGGAAAGATCCAACCTCGGATCGAAATCCTCATCACCATGGTATGGAGAAAGATCTTTGACGTTGAAGATGTCGCTCATATTGTACTTGTCGCGCGGGAGGTCGATCTTGTAAGCATTGTCGTTATAGCATGCTAGCACCTTGGAGGGTCCATCGGCTCAAGGTAGAAGTTTGGACTTGCGTTCGTTGGGGAAGCGGTCCTTACGAAGGTGTAGCCACACGAGATCTCCGATGTTGAATATCATGGGTTGCTTGTTGACATTGAGCTTGGTCGCTAGTCGTTGTACTTGGCGCTCGATGGTTTGTCTTGTATCCTCATGCATCTTCTTGATGTAGCTTGCACGGGCACTTGCGTCGAGGTTGGTGCGGTCTTGTAGAGGAAGAGGTACAATTTCCAATGGGGACAATGGGTTGAAGCCGTAGACGACCTCGAAGGGGGACTTGTCGGTCGTCTAATGTCTTGCACGGTTGTAGGCATACTCGGCGATGGGTAGACACTCCTCCCACTCCTTTATGTTCTTCTTGATCAACACGCGAAGTAGTGTGGAGAGCGTACGGTTCGTCACCTCCGTTTGGCCGTCGGCTTGAGGATGATATGCGGATGAGAACAAGAACTTGATTCCAAGCTTGGCGCGTAGCGTCTTCCAAAAGTAACTGAAGAACTTGACGTCGCGGTCAGAGACGATTGTTTTTGGTACTCCATGGAGGCGCAAGATTTCCCTACAAAAGAGATTTGCAACGTGTGAAGCATCGTCTATCTTGTTGCAAGGGATGAAATGTGCCATCTTAGAAAATTGGTCCACAACAACAAACATGGAATCCTTTCCATTTTGAGATCTAGGCAAACCATGTACAAAATCCATGCTAATGTATTCGCAAGGTTGATAAGGAATAGGAAGAGGCATGTAAAGACCATGGGATTGAGCTTTAGACTTCGCTTTGCGACATGTAGAGAATCGGTTGGTGAAGCGTGAGATGTCATGGAACATCCTGGGCCAAAAGTAGTTCTTGGAGAGTGTAGCGAATGTCTTGTCGCGTCCAAAATGTCCCATGAGTCTGCCTCCATGAGTCTCTTGCAAAAGGAGCAAACGAAGAGAAGACTCGGGAATGCATAGTTTGTTAGCTCGCATAAGATAACCATCCTTGATGTAACATCGTTCCCAAGATGTATGCGTCAAACATTTAGCATAAGGAGTAGCAAAAGATGGGTCATTAGCATACAAGTATTTTATGTGCTCAAAGCCAATAACATTCAACTCAAGTTTAGTGACAGGCGTGCATATGCGTGAAAGTGCATCCGCAACTACATTTTCCTTACCCTTAATGTACTTGATCACATAGGGGAAAGATTCAATAAATTCACTCCATTTGGCATGACACTTCTTCAACTTAGTTTGACCTTTTCAGTACTTAAGCGTTTCATGATCGGTATGGATGACAAACTCAAGAGGTTTAAGATAATGTTCCCAAACATGTAGCACATGCACTAAAGCATACAATTCTTTGTCATAGATGGGATAGTTAAGTTGAGCACCGGAGAGTTTTTCACTAAAATAAGCAATGGCTCATTTTTCTTGCATCAAAACTCCGCCAATTCCGGTACCACTCGCATCACAATGAACCTCAAAAGTTTTGTCAAAATTGGGCAAATCAAGAATCGGAGCATGAGTAAGAAAAGATTTGAGCTCATCAAAATCGGTGGATTGCAAAGATCCCCAAACAAAGGAGCATACTTCTTAATCAAGGCATGCAAAGGGGCGGCAATAGTGCTAAAGTCTTTCACAAAGCGATGGTAAAAACCCGCAAGGCCAAGAAAGCTACGCACTTGTTGCAAATTGGTGGGTTGGGGCCAAGTTTTAATTGCTTCAATTTTAGATTCATCAACATGGAAACCCTTGGAAGAGACAACGAAGCCCAAGAAAACAAGTTTGTCAACACCAAACGTGCACTTTTTCATGTTGGCATAAAGATTTTCCTTTCGAAGGGTTTGCAAAACAGCCCTGGCATGCTTTAGATGCTCTTTCATGGATTTGCTAGTAAACCACAACAAACACTCCAATATAAGGTCGAAGCACAAAATGCATAAGATGCATGAAAGTACCGGGAGCTTCCGATAAACCCATAGGCATGACCAACCACTCGTACAAGCCAAATTTGGTTTTGAAAGCAGTTTTCCACTCATCACCTTCTTGTATGCGGATTTGATAATAGCCACTTTTAAGAACAATTTTTGAGAAAAAGGCGGCTCCGCTAAGTTCATCAAGCATATCATTTAGGCGAGGAATGGGATGCCTATAGCGAATGATAATAGCATTTATAGGCCTACAATCATAACACATGTGAAAACTTCCATCTTGCTTAGGCACAAGCATAACGGGAATGACACAAGGACTTAAGCTTTCATGTACATGACCGTTGTTGATTAGTTGTTGTACTTGCCGTTGGATCTACTTAGTTTCTTCGGGGTTGATGCGGTATGGAGCCTTGTTTGGAAGGGGCGTTCCGGGGATGAGGTCGATTCGATGCTCAATGCCTCGTAGAGGAGGTAGACCCGGAGGTAGCTCATCGGGGAAAACATCTTGGAATTCCTGCAAAAGAGATTGAAACACTAAAGGTAGCTCATGAGAGCTGTTAGTTGTTGGTTCCCCATCCTTGCACACAAGGACAATGTGCATAACACTCGATGGGTTTTCACACACTTCTCTCATCTCACATTTTGTGGCAAATAGGACTAGGTTTTTCTCTCTAGGCGAAGAGGCGCTCAAGTTTGGCTTGTGCTCTCACTCACTTTTTGGTGGATCACTTTCTCACTCTTCTCTCCATGATGGGTGGCTTGCTTGTCGGCTATCACTTTACTAGGAGACATAGGTCATAGCACATACTCCTTTCCTTTCATCTTGAAGCTATAGTGATTGGTACGCCCGTTGTGGATGACACCACGATCGAATTGCCATGTCCTACCAAGAAGGAGGTGGCAAACGGACATCGGGATGACATCACACTCCAAAGTGTCCTCATATGCACCAATTTTGAAGGAGACTTGGACCGTATGCTCAACTCGGATAGTGCCAGAGTCACTTAGCCATTGGACTTTGTATGGGTGCGGGTGCTTCATCCTGACCAATTGGAGCTTGGAGCGTAGTTCTTCACTTACCAGGTTGTGGCAACTACCTCCATCGATGATGACCTTGGCGGACCTTCCATTGATGCCGGCCTTTGTGTGGAAGATGTGGCATCTTTGGTCTTCTTCTTGTTGATGTTGAAGAGTCAAGACCTTGGAGACAACGAGAGCGGGGCTCGAATCCTCATCACAAAAGACTTGATCATCTTCATCCTCATTCACTCACCGGTGCATGGCCACTTTCTCAAGGGCTTCCATCTCCTCGTCACTCATGGAGTCATAGGTGCCATCATCATTGAGGATCATGGTGCACTTGTTTTTGCATTCATAAGACTTGTGGCCTCGGCCGCCGCAAGTGAAACAATTGAAGGAGCTTGTCTTGACGGTCTCATCGGTTGGAGTAGATGGCACGTGGCTTGAAGTTGCTTGTAGTAGGAGGAAGACAACTTGAGCTAGTTGAAGTTTTCTTGTAACTTGACTTGTCGTCGTTGCTTGGAGAAGGTTGGTTGATGTAGAGGTTGGAGGAGTTGTTGAAGCTTGGGTGTTGGAGAAGCCGTAGGTCTTGGACGAGTACTTAATGTACTTGAAGTCATCTTGCACTTGACATTCGACCTTTGTAGCTTGATGCACGAGCTCATTGAGGTTGGAGTAGGGTTGGAAGTCGGCGATCTTCTTGATGGGATGATTGAGTCCATTCAAGAAACGTGCCATTGTTTGCTCATCATCTTCCGTGACATTGGCTGGCTATCTCCATTTCCTTGTAGTATTCTTCAACACTCTTTGTTCCTTGCTTGAGGATTTGGAGCTTCCTGAAGAGGTCAAGGTTGTAGTAGGTGGGCACGAAACGTTGCTCTTCATTGTGTTGTTGGCGATGGTGATGATGACGCCCTTGATGGTGAGGGTAATCATCCTCATGTTTCTCGTGGCGTGGAGGATGTCCATGATCAACTTGCTCTTGTTGAACTTGAGGTTGAGGTGGATCTTGACGAGCTTGTGGAGGAGCTTGAGTAACTTGACGTTGCACGCACGGTTGGTAGTTCCTCTCTTGGAGTTCTTCTCGAAGGGCTTCCTCTTGATTGCGCCGTTCGTGATTGTAGTTGGCGATGGCTCGAGTTGATTCTTGAAGGGCAGGTTGCGCCTCAAGAGCGTATGCTTCACGTTTTTGTTGTTGAAGACGTTGAGCCTCAGCGTCTTGTTCCTCTTGGTGCAGACGCGCTCGTTCTTCCTCTTGGCGCCGTTGTCGTTGTCGTTCTTGAGCTTGAGCAAACGCAACTTGATGTGGTGGAGTACGAAGTTCTTGCTCATCGACTTGCTCTTGTGAATGCTTGTCGCGTAGCGGATTGCGAGATGCATGACGGTCTTGACGCGCGGCTCATTGGAGAGTTTTCGATGATGGTGTACTTGAGCCCGAGAAGGAGTCGTCGGAGTGTCGACTTGAGTGGCTCCGTCTTGAGTATGAAGAAGTAGAAGGAGGATGGTTCACCAACAAGGCACGGATCTCGTCCATCCTTGCATCGTTCTCTTTCTTGTGCGTGTCGATCTTGTTGTCAAAGTAGTCCTTGGTACGTTGCTCAGAGAGTCGCAAGTCGGTGGCGAGGTTGTCGATGCGGTCGGTCATCGCTTGTTGCTCTTGATGCAATCTCGTTGCACACCAAAGAGGTGGATCTTGGTGACGTATGATGACATGTCGTTGTCTTGCTCGATGAAGAGTGGGTTGGTAGAAGTACTCGGCCTATCCATCATTCCAAGCAAAATGTGAGTGGTAGAAAGAGAAGAACTTATACCAATGTACCTTAACCGATGTTGACAATGAATCAAGTTCACTCCAATGCGGATAATGAAATAGTACTATTGGTACCAATACTTGTCGATTGTCACACCTACACAAGTAAAAGCTTATGGTGGAGCTTGGTTAGGATTGTGGCACAAAATTTGATGCAATTGTAAGTGAGCTTCACTAATGTTGGAAAAGATTAACAAATGTGCAAATGCAACAAGTAGACCAAGCAAGTAATGGTACACGGAAACACACACACAAATAGATAAGTGGGATTGTGCAAGCCAAAATTGAGCCTAAATGTGGAATCCATGAAAATGCTCTTGTTGCACAATACATGAGAGACGCTAGCACGATTGCACAATAGGCGGATACGGAACTTGTGCACAACCTACTAGGCAAAAATGCAACGACCTCTATCCCAAGTATTCTATATGTATGTTATTTTGGTGCTATGATCCAAGATGATCGTATATGACAATCTTAATGTAGTATGATGCTATGGTTCTTGCTTATAAGCTCTTTGCTTATCTTTCCTCTTTGCTTAAAAGCTTGGTTGGCTCTTTCACTTTTGAGCACTTTTCTCATGCAAAACTTCACGAACCAAGATAGCAATTGTGTATGCTATGACAACTTTGTGACACAAGATTTGATGCCAAGATATGCACCACTATGGTATGGTATGTATGCTATGGAGTATGATCACTAATGTGCACAAGTCTTGTTGCCGGCAATACTCAATGGCTAGTCTCGATGGGTAAGAAATGCAAAAGATGGGCTATGAATGGTTATCAATGCAATGGCAAGGTTTGGATCAAGATGTTGTCGAGATTACCGTCCTTGCTTACAGTTGAAGGTTCCAAAAGGATGCGATTGTAGTTGATGTCGTGGTGCACGGTCTTCAGTACGTTGGCGAAGATGCCACTGCACCGTCGTCGGAGATGTCGAAGTAGTGGAAGTCATCGATGATGCGCAACCTTTCTGTCTAGGCTGGATGGTCTGGGAAAGACGGAAGGTCCGAGGTTCGGAAGTTCCGGGGATGGCCGGAAGGTCCGGGGGACGGAAGTTCCGAGCTGGGCCGGAAGTTCCGGTGGTCGTGATTCTGCCAAGAACAGAGACTTCGGGATCGTGGATTTGGACGGAAAAACCTGGGGAAAACCCCAAATCTGAAGGAGAAAAGAAGAGATTGGGGGGAAAAGGGGGTGGGGAAGCTAGATCCACTCGATGCAAACCAGATCCGTGGATCAAATCCAACAAAACTTCATCACACCAACAAATCACAAAAAAATTTGGGGGCTACTTTTGGTGGGGATTTTCGGGTTTTAGGAGGAAAACAACAAAATCAAGCTAGAAAACTGGGGGTAGGGGCTCCAAAAACGTGATCAACGTGGCTCATGATACCAAGATGATGTAGGGCGGAAACCTATGGGGCCGATCTTTCATGTTTGGAGTGGATCCTAGGGGGAACACGAAGAACGCGCGGAAGAACACGAGGAAAATCACGAGGGGAAAACAAGAGAAACACTCAACCGACACGAATTTGATCACACAACTGCTAGAACATCGAGGCACAAAGTAACACGAGATCCAAAGTTAACAAGGGACGATACAAGAGTAATCGTTCTTCTCCGGGAGGAGGTCTTGATTGTCTTCTCCGGAGGGAGGCCTTGAATCCAGATGGATCTTCTCCGAAGAGGTGCGGTCCCTCACAAGGAGTAGATCCGGTACGGATGAGCAATGCTCTATCTCAAATGAGCTATCACAATGCTAACCCTAAAACGTAGATAGGAGAAGAGTATATATAGTTTACGGGGTGAAAGGGTGCACGGGCCTTGGCCCAAGTGGCTGCGCGTAGGCAGGGCCAAAAGTTCCGGGTGGGGCCGGAAGTTCCGGACAGCGGATGTTCCGGGCAGGGTCCAGCCTAACCAGAGAGTTGGTGCGGGTGGAGCTGGGCTGGCGTCCGGGGGTCGGAAGGTCCGGGAGGGCCAGAGGTTCCGGGGGCCGGAAGGTCCGGGCCGGGTTCTGGGCAAGTTCCGGGCTAACCAGAGAGTTGGCACGCCTGGGCTGGTCGATGTCGAAGGAGGCCGGAAGCTGCAGGTAGGCCGGATGTTCCGGGGGCCAGAAGTTCCGGGCTCTGGCCGGAAATTCCGGGCTGTCCAGAGAGTTGACGCCTGTCTTTTCTTCTTTAGCTCCCGGCTCCGTGGCTTGAACGTTGTACCTGATCACGCATAACATCTCGGACTTAGGCAGTAGCCATGTCTCGCTGGAAGAAAAGGGGAACTCAAGTAGGAGTGATGTCACCTCGGATTGAATGGCACGAGCCCAGTGTCACCACCTCGACTATCCAAGTTCCCAGTGGACCCATGACAAGAGCAAGGGCTCGTGCCATTCAATCCGAGGTGACATCACTCCTACTTGAGTTCCCCTTTTCTTCCAGCGAGACATGGCTACTGCCTAAGTCCGAGATGTTATGCGTGAGGTACAACGTTCAAGCCACGGAGCCGGGAGCTCGAGAAGAAACGACAGGCCTCAACTCTCTGGACAACTCGGAACTTCTGGCCAGAGCCCGGAACTTCCGGCCCCCGGAACGTCCGGCCTACCCGGAGCTTCCGGCCTCCTTCAACATCGACCAGCCTGGGCGTGCCAACTCTCTCGTTAGCCCGGAACCTGCCCGGAACCCGGCCCGGACCTTCCAGCCCCTGGAACCTCCGGCCCACCTAGACCTTCCGACCCACGGACACCAGCCCAGCTCCACCCGCACCAACTCTCTAGTTAGGTCGGACCCTGCGCGGAACATCCGCCGCCCGGAACTTCCGATCCCGCCCGGAACTTCCGGCCCTGCCTGCGCGCAGCCACTTGGGCCGAGGCCCGTGTACCCTTTCGCCCCATAAACTATATATACTCTTCTCCTACCTACGTTTCAGGGTTAGCATGGTGATAGCTCATTTGAGATAGAGCATTGCTCATCTGTACTGGATCTACTCCTTGTGAGGGACCGCACCTCTTTGGAGAAGATCCATCCGGATTCAAGGCCTCCATCCAGAGAAGACAATCGAGACCTCCTCCCAGAGAAGAACAGTTACTCTTGTATCGTCTCTTGTTGACTGTGGATCTCGTGTTACTTTGTGCCTCGATTTTCTAGCACTAGTGTGAAAAAATTTGTGTCGGTTGAGTGTTTTTCTTGTCTTCCCCTCGTAAGTTTCCTCGTATTCTTCCGTGCGTACTTTGTGTTCCCAGTAGGATCCACTCCAAACGTGAAAAATCGGCCCCATAGGGTTCCTCCCTACATCATCTTGGTATGATGAGCCACGTTGATCACGTTTTTGGAGCCCGTACCCCTGTGTTTTCTAGCTTGATTTTGTTGTTTTTGTCCTAAAACCCGAAAATCCCCACCAAAAATAGCCCCAAATTTTTTTTGTGATTTGTTGGTGTGTTGAAGTTTTGTTGGATTTGATCCATGGATCTGCTTTGCATCGACTGGATCTAGATTCCCCACCCTTCTTTCCCCCCAATTTCTTCTTTTCCCCTTCGGATTTGGGGTTTTCCCCAGGTTTTCCGCCCAAATCCACGATCCCGAAGTCTCCGTTCTTGGCAGAATCAGGACCACCGGAACTTCCGACTCAGCCCGGAACTTCCGCCCCCCGGACCTTCCGGCCGTCCCCGGAACTTCTGGACCCCGGACCTTCCGTCTTGCCCGGACCTTCCGGCCTAGACAGAAAGGTTGCACATCGTCGACGACTTCCGCTACTTCGAAATCTTCGGCGACGGTGCAGCATCATCTTCACCAATGTACTGAAGACTGTGCACCACGACATCAACTACAATCGCATCCTTTTGGAACCTCCAACTGTAAGCAAGGACGGTAATCTCAACGACATCTTTGTCCAAACCTTGCCATTGCGTTGATAACCATTCATAGCCCATCTTTTGCGTTGCTTACCCATCGAGACTAGCCATTGAGTATTGCTGGCAACGTGACTTGTGCACATTAGTGATCATACTACATAGCATACATACCATACCATAGTGGTACATATCTTGGCATCAACTTTTGTGTCACAAAGTTGTCATCGCATACACAATTGCTATCTTGGTTCGTGAAGTTTTGCATGAGAAAAGACCTCAAAAGTGAAAGAGACATCCAAGCTTTTAAGCAAAGAGGAAAGATAAGCAAATAGCTTATAAGCAAGAACCATAGCATTATACTACATTAAGATGGTCATATACGATCATCTTGGATCATAGCACCAAAATAACATACATATAGCATACTTGGGATAGAGGTCGTTGCATTTTTGCCTAGTAGGTTGTGCACAAGTTCCGTATTGGCCTATTGTGCAATCGTGCTAGCGTCTCTCGTGTATTGTGCAACAAGAGTATTTTCGTGGATTCCACATTTTGGCTCACTTTTGGTTTGCACAATCCCACTTATCTATTTGCGTGTGTGTTTCCATGTACCATTACTTGCTTGGTCTACTTGTTGCATTTGCACATTTGTGAATCTTTTCCAACATTATTGAAGCTCACTTACAATTGCATCAAATTTTGTGCCACCATCCTAACCAAGCTCCACCATAAGCTTTTATTTGTGTAGGTGCGAGAACCGACAAGAATTGGTACCAATAGTGCTATTTCATTGTCCGCATTTGAGTGAACTTGATTCATCATCAACATCGGTCAAGGTACATTGGTATAAGTTCTTCTCTTTCTATCACTCACATTTTGCTTGGAATGATGGATAGGCCGAGTAATTCTGCCAACCCACTCTTCATCGAGCAAGACGACGATATGTCATCACACGTCACCAAGAGCCACCTCTTTGGTTCGCAACGAGCGTTGCATCTAGAGCAACAAGCGATGAACGACCGCATCGACAACCTCGCCATCGACTTGCGACTCTCCGAGCAACGTACCGAGGACTACTTCGACAACAAGCTCGACGCTCACAAGCAAGAGAACGATGCAAGGATGGACGAGATCCGCGCCTTGTTGGTGAACCGTCCTCCTTCTACATCTTCATACTCAAGACGGAGACACTCAAGTCAACACTCCGATGACTCCTCCTCCGGCTCAAATACACCGTCTTCGAACACTCTTCGACGAGCCGCGCGTCAAGACCGTCATGCATATTGCAATCCTCTATGCGACAAACATTCACAAGAGCAAGTCAATGATCAAGAACCTCGTCCTCCACCACATCAAGTTGCGTTTGCTCAAGCTCAAGAACGACAACGACAACGGCGCCAAGAGGAAGACCGAGCGCGTCTAAACCAAGCGGAACAAGACGCCGAGGCTCAAAGTCTTCAAAAACAACAACGTGAAGTGCAAGCTCTTGAGGCGCAACGTTCCCTTCAAGAATCAAGAAGAAATCCAAGAGAGGAAGTACCAACCACGAGTGCAACATCAAGTTCCTCAAGCTCCTCGACAAGCTCGTCAAGCTCCACCTCAACCTCAAGTTCAACAAGAGCATGTTGATCATGGACTTCCTCCACGCCACGAGCAACACGAGGATGATTACCCTCACCATCAAGGGTGTCGTCATCACCATCGCCAACAACACAATGAAGAGCAATGCTATGGCAAGCTAAAATTCACAATGCCCAAGTTCAATGGAAGCAATGATCCCGAAAAGTACCTATCATGGGCATTGAAGGTCAACAAAATCTTTCATTTGCACAACTATGAGGAAGAGAAGAAGATCGCTATGGCATAACTTGATTTCCCAGACTATGTGCTAATATGGTGGGAACAAGTCCTTGAGCGCTGACAAGCAAGAGGTGAACCTCCAATCACCACTTGGGCTCAAATGAAGGAAGTCATGCGAGCATGTTTTGTGCCCACCTACTACAACAGGGACCTCTTCAAGAAACTCCAAGTCCTCAAGCAAGGAACAAAGAGTGTTGAAGAATACTATAAGGAAATGGAGATAGCCATGATTCGAGCCAATGTCAAGGAAGATGATGATCAAACAATGCAATGTTTCTCGAATGGACTCAATCATCCCATCAAGAAGATCGCCGACTTCCAACCCTACTCCAACCTCATTGAGCTCGTGCATCAAGCGACTAAGGCGGAACGTCAAGTGCAAGATGACTTCAAGTATGCCAAGTAATCATCCAAGATCTACGGGTTCTCCAACAACCAAGCTTCAACAACTCCTCCAACCTATACATCAACCAAGCCTTCTCCAAGCAACGACGACAAGTCATGTTACAAGAAAACTTTGACAAGTTCAAGTCCTCCTCTTACTACAAGCCACTTCAAGCCGCGGGATTCATCATCTACTCCGACCGATGAGACCGTCGGGACAAGCTCCTTCAAGTGTTTCACTTGCGGCGGTCGAGGCCATACGTCTTATGAATGCACAAACAAGCGCACCATGATCCTCAACAATGATGACACCTATGACTCCATGAGTGACGAGGAGATGGAAGCCCTTGAGCAAGTGGCCATGCACCGACGAGTGAATGAGGATGAAGCTAATCAAGTCTTTTGTGATGAGGATTCGAGCCCCGCTCTCATTGTCTTCAATGTCTTGATTCTTCAACATCAACAAGAAGAAGACCAAAGATGCCACATCTTCCACACAAAGGCTGGCATCAATGGAAGGTCCGTCAAGGTCATCATCGATGGAGGTAGTTGCCACAACTTGGCAAGTGAAGAATTATGCTCCAAGCTCCAATTGGTCAAGATGAAGCACCCGCACCCATACAAAGTGAAATGGCTAAGTGACACCGGCACTATCCAAGTTGAGCATACGGTCCAAGTCTCTTTCAAAATTGGTGCATAGGAGGACACTTTGGAGTGTGATGTCGTCCCGATGTCCGTTTGCCACCTCCTTCTTGGTGGGCCATGGCAATTCGACCGTGGTGTCATCCACAATGGGCGTACCAATCACTATAGCTTCAAGATGAAAGGAAAGGAGTATGTGCTACGACCTATGTCTCCTAGTCAAGTGATAGCCGACAAGCAAGCCACCCATCATGGAGAGAAGAGTGAGCCAGTGATCCACCAAAAAGTGAGTGAGAGCCACAAGCCAAACCTGAGCACCTCTTCACCTAGAGAGAAAAACCTAGTCCTATTTGCCACAAAATGTGAGATGAGAGAAGTGTGTGAGAACCCATCAAGTGTTATGCACTTTGTCATTGTCTGCAAGGATGGGGAACCAACAACTAACACCTCTCACGAGCTACCTTTAGTGTTTAAATCTCTTTTGTAGGAATTCCAAGATGTTTTCCCCGATGAGCTACCTCCGGGTCTACCTCCTCTACGAGGCATTGAGCATCGAATCGACCTCATCCCCGGAGCGCCCCTTCCAAATAAGGCTCCATACCGCGTCAACCCCGAAGAAACTAAGGAGATCCAACGGCAAGTACAACAACTAATCGACAACAGTCATGTACGTGAAAGCTTAAGTCCTTGTGTCATTCCCGTTATGCTTGTGCCTAAGTAAGATGGAAGGTTTCGCATGTGTTCTGATTGTAGGCCTATAAATGCTATTACCGTTCGCTATAGGCATCCCATTCCTCGCCTAGATGATATGCTTGATGACCTTAGCGGAGCCGCCTTTTTCTCAAAAATTGATCTTAAATGTCGATATTATCAAACCCGCATACAAGAGGTGATGAGTGGAAAACTGCTTTCAAAACCAAATTTGGCTTGTACGAGTGGTTGGTCATGCCTATGGGTTTATCGTAAGCTCCAGGTACTTTCATGCGTCTTATGCATTTTGTGCTTCGACCTTATATTGGAGTGTTTGTTGTGGTTTACTTTGATGATATTCTTGTGTTTAGCAAATCCATGAAAGAGCATCTAAAGCATGTTAGGGCTATTTTGCAAACCCTTCGAAAGGAACGTCTTTATGCCAACATGAAAAAGTGCACGTTTGGTGTTGACAAACTTGTTTTCTTGGTTTTCGTTGTCTCTTCCAAGGGTGTCCATGTTGATGAATCTAAAATTGAAGCAATTAAAACTTGTCCCCAACCCACCAATTTGCAACAAGTGCGTAGCTTTCTTGGCCTTGTGGGTTTTTACCGTCGCTTTGTGAAAGACTTTAGCACTATTGCCGCTCCTTTGCATGCCTTGAGTAATAAGAATGCTCCTTTTATTTGGGGATCTTTGCAATCCACCGCTTTTGATGAGCTCAAATCTTTGCTTACTCATGCTCCGATTCTTGCTTTGCGCAATTTTGACAAAACTTTTGAGGTTCATTGTGATGCAAGCGGTACCGGAATTGGCGGAGTTTTGATGCAAGAAAAACGAGCCATTGCATATTTTAGTGAAAAACTCTCTGGTGCTCAACTTAACTATCCCATCTATGACAAATAATAGTATGCATTAGTGCGTGTGCTACATGTTTGGAAACATTATATGTTTGGGAACATTATCTTAGATCTCATGAGTTTGTCATCCATACCGATCATGAAACGCTTAAGTACTTAAAAGGTCAAACTAAATTGAACAAGCATCATGCCAAATGGAGTGAATTTATTGAATCTTTCCCCTATGTGATCAAGTACATTAAGGGTAAGGAAAATGTAGTTGCGGATGCACTTTCACGCATATGCATGCTTGTCACTAAACTTGAGTTGAATGTTATCTGCTTTTGGCACATAAAAGATTTGTATGCTAATGACCCATCTTTTCCTACTCCTTATGCTAAATGTTTGACGCATACATCTTGGGAACGATGTTACATCAAGGATGGTTATCTTATGCGAGCTAACAAACTATGCATTCCCGAGTCTTCTCTTTGTTTTCTCCTTTTGCGAGAGGCTCATGGAGGCGGACTCATGGGACATTTTGGACGCAACAAGACATTTGCCACGCTCTCCAAGAACTACTTTTGGCCCAAGATGTTCCGTGACGTCTCACGCTTCACCTACTGATGCTCTACATGTTGCAAAGCTAAGTCTAAAGCTCAATCCCATGGTGTTTATATGCCTCTTCCTATTCCTTATCAACCTTGGGAAGACATTAGCATGGATTTTGTACTTGGTTTGCCAAGAACTCAAAATGGAAAGGATTAAGTGTTTGTTGTTGTGGACCGATTTTCTAAGATGACACATTTCATCCCTTGCAACAAGATAGATGATGCTTCACTCGTTGCAAATCTCTTTTGTAGGGAAATCTTGCGCCTCCATGGAGTACCAAAGACAATCGTCTCCGACCGCGACGTCAAGTTCTTGAGTTACTTTTGGAAGACGCTATGCACCAAGCACGGAATCAATCTCTTGTTCTCATCTGCATATCATCCTCAAACCGATGGCCAAACAGAGGTGACGAACCGTATGCTCTCCACTCTACTTCGCCTGTTGATCAAGAAGAACATCAAGGAGTGGGAGGAGTGTCTACCCATTGCCGAGTACGCCTACAACCGTGCAAGACATTCGACAACCGGCAAGTCCCCCTTCGAGGTCGTCTACGACTTCAACCCATTGTCCCCATTGTACATTTTACCTCTTCCTCTACAAGAGCGCACCAACCTCGACGCAAGTGCCCGTGCAAGCTACATCAAGAAGATGCATGAGGATACAAGACAAACCAATGAGTGCCAAGTACAACGACTAGCAACCAAGCTCAACGTCAACAAGCAACCCATGTTATTCAACATCGGAGATCTCATGTGGCTACACCTTCGCAAGGACCGCTTCCCGAACGAACCCAAGTCCAAACTTCTACCTCGAGCCGATGGACCCTTCAAGGTGGTAGCACGCTACAACGACAATGCTTACAAGATCAACCTCCCGCGTGACAAGTACAACGTGAGCGACATCTTCGACGTCAAAGATCTTTCGCCATACCATGGTGATGATGATTTCGATCCGAGGTCGGATCTTTCCCAAGGGAGGGGAGATGATGCGGAGCATCCCGTGATCATCCCCATGGACACCACCTTGACTATCCAAGCTCCAAGTGGACCCATGACAAGAGCAAAGGCTCGTGCCATCAATCCGAGGTGACATCACTCCTACTTGAGTTCCCCTTTTCTTCCAGCGAGACATGGCTACTGCCTAAGTCCGAGATGTTATGCGTGATCAGGTACAACGTTCAAGCCACAGAGCCGGGAGCTAAAGAAGAAACGACATGCATCAACTCTCTGGACAACCCGGAACTTCCAGCCAGAGCCCGAAACTTCCGGCCCCCGGAACGTCCGGCCTACCCAGAGCTTCCGGCCTCCTTCGACATCGACCAGGCGGGGCGTGCCAACTCTCGTGTTAGCCCAGAACCTGCCCGGAACCCGGCCCAGACCTTTCGGCCTGCCCGGACCTTCCGACCCCCGGACGCCAGCCCAGCTCCACCCGCACCAACTCTCTGGTTAGGCCGGACCCTGCCCGGAACATCCGCCACCCGGAACTTCCGGCCCTGCCTGCGCGGAGCCACTTGGGCCGAGGCCCGTGTACCCCTTCGCCCCGTAAACTATATATACTCGTCTCCTACCTACATTTTAGGGTTAGCATTGTGATAGCTCATTTGAGATAGAGCATTGCTCATCCGTACCGGATCTACTCCTCGTGAGGGACCGCACCTCTTCGGAGAAGATCCATCCGGATTCAAGGCCTCCCTCCGGAGAAGACAATCAAGACCTCCTCCCGGAGAAGAACGGTTACTCTTGTATCGTCCCTTGTTGACTTTGGATCTCGTGTTACTTTGTGCCTCGATGTTCACTTGTGTGATCAAACTCGTGTCGGTTGAGTGTTTCTCTTGTTTTCCCCTCATGATTTTCGTCGTGTTCTTCCGCGCGTTCTTCATGTTCCCAGTAGGATCCACTCCAAACATGAAAGATCGGCCCCATAGGGTTCCACCCTACATCATCTAGCCTAGGAATAGGATGACGATAACGAATAGTAATATTATTAATGCATATACAATCAACACACATACACGAAGTACCATCCTTCTTTGGCACTAAAATGATAGGAGCAGCACAAATACTAAGGGATTCGCGTATATAACCTTTGTCGAGTAGCTCCTGTACTTGACGCATTATCTCCTTCGTCTCCTCTGGATTGGTACGGTATGGCGCACGATTTGGTAGTGAAGCAACGGGAATTAAGTCAATATGATGCTCAATCCCTCGAATTGGCGGTAATCCCGATGGCACGTCTTGTGGAAAGACGTCAACGAACTCCTGCAAAATGTTAGTGACAGCAGGAGGCAAAGAGGAAGGCACGTCCTCGAATGAAAATAATGCCTCTTTTCACACAAAAGCATAGCAAACAGATTTGCTAAAATCTAGCTCATCAATATCAGATTTGGTGGCCAATAAACATGCACTTTTCAATTTAATTTCAGAAGCAACGCTAGATGGTTTATTATTAGGCTTCATTTGTTCCTCAAATTCTTTTGCGACAATCTGATTTTCACTCTTATTTTTCTCCTATTTTGCTTTATTAGCTCTATTAATATCATCTTTCAAAATGGAATCAGGAGTCATAGGAAGCAAAGTAATATTTTTATCCTTATGAACGAAAGTATACTGATTGTTTCTACCATGGTGTACGTAATTTTTATCAAATTGCCATGGTCGACCAAGCAATAAGGAACATGCTTGCATAGGTACCACATCACAATCAACATAATCAGCAAATGTAGAGATACTAAAATGCACACGAACAGTACGTGTTACCTTAACCTTGCCGTTGTTGTTGAACCATTGGATGTAGTAAGGATGTGGATGTGGTCTTGTGGTGAGAGAAAGCTTCTCCACCATCTCCATGCTAGTCAAGTTGTTGGAGCTCCCTCCGTCTATGATGACACGCACAGAACATTCCTTCACAACTCCCTTTGTATGGAACAAATTATGCCTCTGATTTTGATCAGCTTGTATGACCTGCACACTCAAAACACGTTGAGCAACTAAATATTCATACCTGTCAGCGTCTTCAGGAGCCATGTATTGCGTCTCATGAGCAGAATCATCTCCACCGTGTTCTTCACTTGTAATAAGAGCCAAAGTCTCCTCCGCATAGTCACTAGCGGACTCATACCCACCATCCTCAGTAGCAATCATCACACACTGAGATTTGCATTCTCGTGCATAATGTCCTCTTTCCTTACAACAACGACAAATAATATCGCTTGTGTGCCCTGTTGATGCCACGGAAGAAGAAGAGATCTGTGCAGGCCCGGCAGGTGTGTTCTTGGTAGATAGTGGTGGTTGTGCCTACTTTCTTGTATCACGGCTGGAGGTGGCACCTGATGGAGGTGCTGGTGCAGTGGAAGTAGACAATGCACGTAGTGTCAATGATGAAGGTGGACCTGCAGAAAAGTTAGTTCGTGCGAATGCCTGTTGATCCTACACTTCACGTTCATCTTTACAAGGAAGATGGAATAAACGAGTGATATTAGTATACTCCTTATACTCTAGAATGGTATGAATCTCTCTATTTAATCCACCCATAAAACATGCAAGCATAGCTTCATTCTCCTCAAGAATGCCACATCTAATCATGCCAGTTTGTAATTCCTGATAATATTCTTCTACAGAATTTTTTCCTTGTCTTAAACGCTGCAATTTTTGAAGGAATTCACGTTGATAATATGGTGGAACCCAACGAGTACGCATAGTAGTTTTCAAAGCAGCCCAAGTAGCTGGAATAGGATATAATTGACAATGCTCAGACCACCATACACATGCAAAACTAGTGAAAGCACAAACAAAAATAGCAACCTGTCTCTCCTCGGGATATTGTAGACATATAAAACGTTGTTCATTTTCTAGCTCCAACATAAGATATATATCAGGAACATATCTACCCTCAAATGGTGGAATATTCAATTTTAGTCTAGGAATATGGCCATTATCTCATACCAGAGGTGGTGGTCCAGGCCTACCGTTGCGAATATATACCTGAGGTCTACCTGCTAGTGGTGGTGCTAGTGGCTACATGTAGTTCTGATTTTGATCAACCTCATCCTCATAATTGCCCGCATAATCATCATCCTACTCGGCACCAACAACCATAGTAGTAGGAGCCAAAGAAGCATCAATAGTAGGTGCAGCGGCACCAGAATTTTGACCAGGCTCAATTGGAACGCGATGTGCTCGTCCCACTTGATTTGGAAGGCAGCGTTGGAGATGTTGTTATTGTTGTTGTTGTTGTTGTTGTTGTGTAGAGGTGCGACAGGTGCACCGGTGGTGGTTGGGGAAGATGCTTGAGCAATTCATTGAACTTGTTATCCAGCCTTGTCTCGAACGACTTCTCCATGGCATCTATCTTCTCCATAGCCTCTTCAAATCTGTTTAGCACATCTCCCACCTGGCCACTCATCATTTGCTGAAATTTATCATGCAACTCCTTGTTCATCATGTTCTCCCAGTCAATCTCGTTGGCTTGTGGTCCTGCCATGGTTAGCAGCAATAGAAACACACAAGAATATGATCCTACAGACTACTAGGAAGTGGTGGTGGTGGTGGTGGTGGTATGTCACAAATCCTACAAGTGAATCTCAAATTCTTAGCAGTTCTTACCTAGCGGCAGGTGGTCATCGGCAACTGTTGTAGTCAAAACTCTCAAATCTTGGATAGAGCGATTACCAGGGAGAGTCAAATGCATGACGTAGATGTATGTGGAGCTGGGAACGCTTATAATATGGTATCAAAAAGGGTCAGCAATAATCAATTCAGAGATGCAAAGTTGAATAAACGCGCAACGACAGTACTGTGATGGTCCTAGGCTAGACCGTGCTAGAGACGCGAGCCTAGAACACTAACCAAATCACAACGCTGCATGTAAACAAGGGAGGAGCACGCTCTAGAAATTTTTTTCCTTTTTTTTTCAATTTTTTTCCTTTTTTTTGCTCCGCAACAATTTTTTTCGAAAAAGTCTACAAATGGTCTAGAAACTGCCTAGCCAAAAATTTCCAGACTTAGTTTTTTTTAAACTGGAACTATTTTTCTACTGCGGGTAGCACGTAAGTTCGAGAGTCCTACTCTGTCATGACTCGGAGTATGGCGTGATCTCGAAATCCAAAACAGAGTAACAAAATACTGGACTCGGACTAGGACTGGTGGAGGAGATGAATTTGGTGGAACTCGGACTGGTGGTGGATATGAATCTGGTGGAACTCGGAGTGGTCGTGGATATATGTTGCAGGTGGACTCGGATTGGCGTGATGGCGGCGGATATGTGGTGGCGTATACGGATTCAGATTGGCGGTGAATATGTGGTGGTGGTATATGGCAGCGGCGATAAAGTTGGTGCGGTGGTGGTATATGGCAACATCAATGATCATGATGCAGTGGCGATATATGGCAGCGACGACGTGACAACGTGTGAACAGAACTCGAAACTCTAAAGGGCTAGACGCTAAGACCAGCAACTTGACACGACGATGCAACCGCAAAGTCAACAAAGCAAATACAGAAAAGATTACGCAAAGGCTCAGATTGGTTAGGATAGGATGAACTAACCCTAATTTTTTTGGCTTTTTCGTGGACTATAGGTATGAAGGAAAAGACTCGATCTAAACTATGAAAACTGTAAAATCTCACCGAGCAACCTGAAAATCAGATACCACTTGATAGAGGCAAAGGTGTCCCGATGTTTCGATGAGATGGTGGCTATCGTTTTTTTTGGGAGTCGACCTTGACGATCCGACTACGAACGTGCGAGACGTCGCGCCTTAGCAATCACAAACCAACTTTCGAGGGGTTATTGACCATGCCGGAGCACGATCAACCTGACCACGAGGATTTGTTTCCTGCGAGCAAATGAAGAACAAGCAAGAAACTGAGATTGCAATCTGGATATTGCGAATATAAGAGGAAAGCTTTATTAATGAAGTTGGGGTTCTGTGACGTCTTGGTCTGGTCGTTGAGCACAAAAGAAGTACGCGAAGTTGCAGCTATGGCAAACTTTTAATCTAAACAAAGCTCAAAGTCTAAACGGTGCCCTAAGAGCTGTATATATGGAGGAAGAGGGGGGGAATTTCGTGGCCCTTGGTGGAGGGGTCCGAAATCAACCCCAGCTCTTGTTTCCCCACACATACGGACTCTAAAAATAGTCTATACTTATGTATTTCGAAATTACATGGGCCTGGCCCAATAAGAAGGTGACGCAGCACCTAGATTTGCCTCTCGACGAAATTTATGAAGTGGCATCTTGTATATTTCGTCCATGGCTTCATGCACTCATTATGGTGGCTTCAAAGTCCTGAAATCATCACTTGAAACTCCGTTCTTGTTTCCCTTGCGCATGCCATCATCTCCATGCTTGTTCTTGCTATTATGTTCATCCTTCTCCAAGCTAGGCCCTTCATTTGTAAGCAAAACAAATGTATCCAATTTAGGCAGCATCATATTCTCATGAACATTAGAATCATTACCAACAAACGAGAGTACCTGGTAATTTAATTGGTGTGCGCGAGCCCTAGTAATTGGTCCAGTATGTATAGTAGCGGGGGCTACGGGTGTAACAATGGTATTGATGTCCTCATCACCTCCCGGTGAACAAGATCTCGTTTCGACCATAGGCGGTTGAACAGAAGGCCGTTTTCTCTATTCTACGGTATGCCATGCCTCGTTTCGGCTGTTCCATCCAAGCCAGTTGGCTCCCGATGAAGATGACGCATTCCGGTGCCTCCCAATGAACACGATGACGCAATTTCTCCGTTTCGACCCAGCCAGCTGGCTGCCGATGAATATGACACCGTCGCTGCTCTCCGCTGCCTCTCCATGTATACGAGCCCTAGTCGTATGTATGCGCGAGTAGGCGTTCAAGACCCCGGCCGTATGTACGTACGTGGTCGTACTTACTTTCTTGCACCTTGGCTGTATGTACGTGTACATGATATTGACGGGGCTGCGTGACATGCTACATCCGCGCCTCTACTACGACACATGCCCTTCCTCACTCGGCCACGGTTCATCGCTACAGCCTGTAGAGAGACCGATCGACCAGTATGTATATACACGTTCGCGGCCAAAATGACAACGCTACGTACGCTTTGACCAGGTGGGTCCCAACTGTCAGGGAGGATAAGAAGGCACTTCCTTGCCTACGAAGTTATTGCTGGTGGGTCCCCGCCGTCAGGGGGAGAATCATTTTTTTGCCTGTAATATGGCCGCACTTCCTTGCGTGCGAAGATGTAGGTGGTGGGTCCTAGCAGTCAGGGAGGAAACATTTTTTTCATAAAATACGGTGGCCCGTCCGATGGTTCCCCGCTGTCAGGTGGAGGAATAATTATTTTACGCGTAATAAGGTTGCAGTTCCTTGTTGCGATCGTGGACCCAGTTGTCAGCCTCTCCACATTCAGTACTCTTGCGATGGAATTCGTTCCTTGACCACATTGACCATGCTGCGCCTCGATCACCAAGGCAGTGGACGACGGCGAGGAGTAGGAAGGGGATGACGTCGAGCCAGGAAAGATGCGAAAGTGGATGGCCACGCAGAGAGGAGTATGAGGGTTGATTGGTTCGGCTGCGATGTGAGGCTGATGTCGCCACAGAATAATAGGGGTTGTGGGTGAGTAGAGAGATGACCTGGCCAGTGGTTGGAGTAGGGTGGGGCGGTCAGGCCTGCATGGCAGCTGAGCTGGCCACCGAAGGCAGGAGCACACGGCAAGACCGACGCTTGTTTGGGCGGCTGGAGCAAAAAGACCAGAGGTTGAAGAAGCACTATGGCCGTTGGATGGACATCGTACGGGCACTGGAGCTAGAATCGTTCATATTGACTAAGTTGACAGAGCCCTCCGTCCGCGTCAACTTAGTAGGCCCACAAGTCAGCCTTCTACTATGGTTGGCCCAGCTAGCAGGGGGATCTTCATTTTTTTGTGCCTAATAAGGAGGCACTTCCTTGCGTGCGAAGATACAATTGGTGGGTCTGAGCTGTCAGGGGGGACATTTTTTCGTGAAATACAGAGGCCCTTCCGGTGGGTCCCTGTTGTTTGGTGGAGGTACAATTTTTTTACGCGTAATAAGGTTGCCCTTCCTTGTTGCGGTTGTGGACCCAGCTGCCAGCCTCTCCACGTACAGTACTCTTCCAATGGAAGTCGTTCCTTGACCACATTGACCACGCCGCGCCAAGAGCACTAATGCGGCAGACGACGACGAGGCCTAGGAAGGGGACAACGCAGAGCCAGGGAAGACGCGGCAGTGGATGCCCACGCAGAGAGGAGTATGAGGGTTGACTGGTTCGACTGCGGTGTGAGGCTACCGTTGCTGCAGAATAACAAGGGATGTGGGTGAGTAGAGTGATGGCCTGGCCAGAGGTTGAAGTAGGGTGGGGTGGTAAGGCCTGCGCGACAGCAGAGCCGGCCACCGAAGGTAGGAGCAGGCGGCACGACCTGCACTGGTTTAGGCCGCTAGAGCAAGAAGACCAGAGGTTGAAGAAGCACTACGGCCGTTGGATGGACATCGTACAATCACTGGAGCTAGAATCGTTCATATTGTCTAATTGGACAAAGTCCTCCATCCGCGTCAAGTTAGTAGGCCCACAAGTCGCCTCCCACTGTGGTGGGTCCTAGCTAGCAGGGGGAGTATTCATTTTTTTTGTGCATAATAAGGAGGCACTTCCTTGCATGCGAAGATACAGCTGATGGGTTCGACCTGTCAGCAAGGGGAACATTTTTTTTGCGAAATACAGAGGCCTTTCCGGTGGGTCCCACCTGTCAGGTAGAGGAATCATTATTTTGCGCGTAATAAGGAGGCATTTCCTTGCGCGTAGTCCTGGACCTAGCTGTCAGCCTCTCCATGTATAGTGCACTTCTGATGGATGTTCTTCGTTGACCACGTTGACCATGCCACGACGAGAGCACCAGGGCGGTGGACGACGGCGAGGCCTAGGAAGGAAATGACACAAAGTCAGGGAAGACTCGGCAGTTGTTTCCCACATGAAGGGGAGTACGAGGATTTACTGGTTCGTCTGTCACCGCCGAAGAATAACAATAGTTGTGGGTGAGTAGAGGGATGGCTAGGCTAGCGATGGGAGTACGGTGGGTCGGTGAGGCCTACGCGACAGCACAGCCGGCCGCGTGAGGAAGGAGCAGGCAGTCCCGCCGACGCTTGTTTGAGCGGCTGGAGCAGGAATAGCAGAGATTGAAGAAGCACGACGACCGTTGGATGGACATCCAACAGTCACTTCTCTTGTGTGTTGACTAAGTTGACATGGCGTTGCGTGTGCGTCAACCTTTTTTTAGGAAAGCGTACGCGTCAACCTATAATAGGCGCACAATTCAGCCTCAAATGTGTGGAAAACATCATATAACCCATCTGCCATTATTTCTAATAATTGACAGCGCATTTGCTAATTCTTAAGGATTTCTTTGGAGCCCATCTTCTTTTTGTTAGCATTACAGCCCATATTGTGGCCACGTTAAAAATTATACAAAATTTTGTATATTTCGGTGCGGTCAACTATTTTAATACCGAAATTTTGAATCACATTCAAAATAATTTGAAAAATAAATTTATATACATATAAAATCCAAATAATTGTCCATGCATAAAAATCAATGGAATTTAAAATCTTGAAAGGAAAAAAATGAAAATAATTCCTCGTTTGATGTGTTTTAAAAATGTACATCCCATTTCTCATTACGGATAGCCCATTTTCTGGGCCAGCTGAATGAAACTCTCCTCGTCTTGAAAGATTTGCAGCCCAGCAAGGCTGACAAAGCAAGGAGGCCTCATTGGGTATTTCTTTAAAAAAGTAGAATTGGGCTAGCCATTTTCAGCAAGACAAAAACACAACTGGGCTCATGATGTGGTAAACATAAATCAAACCCTGGCTAGAAGGGCCATAGCCCCCGCACAACCCCGTTCTTACCCTAATCCTCCTCAAAAACTAGTATAAATAACAACTGCTTGTTCCTCAAAAAAAGTAAATAACAACTGCACAACCTGTTGGGTCCCTGGTGTCAGCCGCTCGTTGTGTAATTCTCTCGTTTATTGACTATGTTGACAATGGCGTGGGCCCCAGATGTCCAATCATTAGGAGCAACCATTTTTTGGGCTTGTAATAACGAGGCACTTGCTTGCATACTGCCTGATAGAGGCAAAGGTGTCTTGTCTTTCAGTGAGATGATGGATATCGCTTTGGTGGAAGTCGACTTTGACGATATGACTACGAATGTGCGAGGATGTCACGCCTTAGCAATCGGTAAACCAACTCCGAGAGATTATTGACCACGCCGGAGCACGATCAACCTGACCACGAGGGTTTGTTTCCTGCGAGCAAACGAAGAACAAGAAAGAAACTGAGATTGCAATCTAGATATTGCGAATATAAGATGAAAGCTTTATTGATCAAGGTGGGGGTCTGTGACGCCTTTGTCTGGTCGTTGAACACAAACAAAGTATGCGAAGTTGCAGCTATGGCGAACTTTAATCTAAACAAAACCCAAAGTCTAAACGACGCCCTAAGGGCTGTATATATGGAGGAAGAGGGGGGAGAATTTCGTGGCCCTTGGGGAAGGGGTCCGAAACCAACACTACAGGAATCAGCTACTTTGCCGTCTGCCACGGCGGACGGAAAAGGCATGAATGGCGGATGGCAAAGGTCTTTGCCGTCCGCCACAAACGGCAAAAGTGGACGGCAAAGAAAGGTCCGGTAAAGAGCTACTTTGCCGTCTGCTTTTGGTGGCTGACGGCAAAGGGGCCTTTGCCATCAGCAGCGGACGGCAAAGAACACAGACGGCAAAAATTTCGCTGTTAGTCCGTTAGGTGGCTAACGGGAGGCTTTGCCGTCAGCTTCCTACAATCACAGACGGCAAAGAAGTTTGTTTGTTTATTAAAATAAATAAACAATCTAAGTGCAGAGGCTATAAATAAACACGACATTATCCATCCACACTTTGTTCAAAGAATCGAAAACGAACGGACAAATTTCACAATACAAAATTACAATATTTGCACAGAATACATCATCCATGAATGGACAAATTTCACAATACGAACACAGAATACATTATCCATCCACAGAATACATCATCCACAGAATACATTATCCATCATCCACAGAATACATCATCCACAGAATACATTATCCATCCAAGAACGAACGGACTCCTCTGTGCCCGTGGTCGCCGGAGCAACTAGTAATCGCGCCCTCTCACTTCTCCTCGAGGCCGGGGACGGGGTTCGAGGCTGGCGGAGGCCGGCGGGGCTGACAGAGTCGGGACCGATGGAGGCCGGCAGGGGAGACGGGGTGCAGAGGCCACTGCGGTCGACGAGCGACGAGACGCGGAGGCAGGCGAGGGCGACGGGCGACGGGGCCGTGGCCGGCAGGCGAGATGGCGGCCAACGAGCTGGTGACGGGCGCCGGCGGGCCGATGGAGGCCGGCGGGGGCGACAGGCAACGTGGCCGGGGCCGGCGGTAAAGGAGGGAGTGGACGCGGCCGATGGAAGAGGTGGTGCCGGCGAGGTGTTGGCCGGCAAGAGGTGGCGGCCGGCGGGCGAGGTGTTGGCCGGCAAGGCTGGGGGTCAAGGCGGTGGCGGGGCAGGCCGGTGTGCCGATTTGGATCGAGAGGGAGAGAAAGGAGAGAGAGAGAGATGTGGTGGGGTGAGGTGGGGATAAGGGACAGAGAGAGAGACGTGGTGGGGTGAGGTGGGACGTGGTGGGGTGATGCTGCCCTTGGGGCGTGTGCATCGTGGGTGCGTGCGTGGGTGTGCGTCCGATGGGGTGTGGGTGGGGATGCCAAGTCATCGATCCGCATGATCGATCTGGGTGTTGTGCTTCTTCTTTGCCGTCCGCCCCGGCTTTGCCGTCCGCTTTTTGTTTATCTTTGCCGTCTGCTGCGGACGGCAAAGAGGAGGGATGTTAAGTTTTTTCGTTAGTGGGTGCCACCTCCCTCTTTGCCGTCAGCCAGCGGACGGCAAAGAAAAGGTGGATGGTAAAGACCTTCTTTGTCGTCTGCCAGTTTTTTGCCGTCCGCTTCTTGGTAGCTGATGGCAAAGACCTTCTTTGCCGTCCGCTAGCTGACGGCAAAGAACTGGCAGATGGCAAATTCCCTGATTCCAGTAGTGCAACCCTATCTCTTGTTTCCCCACACATACGGACTCTAAAAACAGCCTATACTCAAGTATTTCAAAAATACATCGGCCTGGCCCAATAATAAGGTGACGCAGCACCTAGAATAGCCTCTGGACGAAAGTTATGAAGTACTCCCTCTGTAAACTAATATAAGAGCGTTTAGATCATTAAAATAGTAATCTAAACGCTCTTATATTAATTTACGAAGGGAGTAGCATCTTGTATATTTCGTCCAAGGCTTCACGCACTCATTATGGTGGCTTCAACAGCCTGAAATCATCACTTGTAACTCCGTTCTTGTTCCCCATACGCATGTCATCATCTCCATACTTGTTCTTTCTCCAATGTTCATCCTTCTCAAAGCTAGGCCCTTCATTTGTAAGCAAAACAAATGTATCCAATTTAGGCAGCATCATATTCTCATGAACATTAGAATCATTACCAAGAAACGAAAGTACCTGGTAATTTAATTGGTGTGCGCGAGCTCTAGTAATTGGTCCAGTATGTATAGCAGCGGGGGCTGTGGGTGTAACAATGGTATTGATGTCCTCATCATCCTCCCCTTCTCGAAATGAAGTCGTCCTCGACGGAAGCTCATCTTCCTCACCCAAATAAGGCTTCAAATCTGAAATGTTAAAAGTGGGACTAACCCCAAAATCTTCAGGCAGCTCAAGTTTATATGCATTATCATTTATTTTCTCTAACACCTTAAAAGGACCATCAGTATGTGGCATTAGCTTTGATTTGCGCAAATCAGGAAATCTATCCTTACGCAAATGTAACCAAACAAGATCTCCAGGTGCAAACACAACAGGTTTTCTACCCTTATCTCCAGCAAGTTTATATTTAGCATTCATACGCTCAATGTTTTCGTTAGTTAACTCATGCATTTTTAAGATCAATTCCGCACGTTGTTTAGCATCAAAATTAACCTTCTCCAAAGATGGAAGAGGCAACAAATCAATAGGTGCACGAGGTAGGAAACCATACATAATTTCAAAAGGGCACATCTTAGTAGTAGAATGCAATGAACGACTATAAGCAAACTCAATATGAGGCAAGCATTCTTCCCACATTTTCTTATTATTCTTCAAAATAGCCCTAAGCATAGTAGACAATGTTCTATTGATCACTTCAGTTTGTCCATTAGTTTGGGGGTGACAAGTAGTACTAAAAAGCAGTTTAGTCCCCAACTTAGCCCATAAACATCTCCAAAAGTGGCTAAGAAATTTAGTATCACGATATGAAACAATAGTATTTGGCACACCATGCAAGCGAATAATTTCACGGAAGAACAAATCAGCAACATTAACAGCATCATCGCTTTTATGACATGGTATAAAGTGTGCCATTTTTGAGAATCTATCCACGACAACAAATATGCTATCCCTCCCCTTCTTTGTTCGAGGTAAACCTAAAACAAAGTCCATAGATATATCCTCCCAAGGAACACTAGGTACAGGCAAAGGCATATATAAACCATGAGGATTGAGTCATGACTTAGCTTTTTGACATGTAGTGCAGCGAGCAATAAAACGCTCAACATCCCGTCTCATCTTTGGCCAAAATAAATGTGTAGCAAGTACGTCCTCCGTCTTCTTCATGCCAAAGTGTCCCATTAATCCTCCTCCATGCGCTTCCTGCCACAACAAAAGACGAACAGAGCTAGCTGGAATGCATAGCTTGTTAGCACGGAACAAAAAGCCATCATTAATAATGAACTTGTTCCATGTTCTTCCTTCTTTACAATTCTGCATTAAATCTTTAAAATCAACATCATGCACATATTGATCTTTGATGGTCTCCAAACCAAATATTTTGAAGTCAAGTTGTGAAAGCATAGTATAGCGACGAGACAATGCATCAGCAATAACATTTTCTTTACCCTTATTGTGTTTAATAACATAAGGGAAATCTCAATGAATTCAACCCATTTAGCATGTCTACGATTCAGTTTAGCTTGACTTTTAATATGTTTCAAAGATTCATGATCAGAATGTATAAAAAATTCTTTGGGCCATGAATAATGTTGCCATGTCTCTAAAGTCCGAACAAGAGCATATAATTCTTTATCATAAGTAGAATAATTCAGACTAGGCCCACTCAATTTTTCAGAAAAGTATGCAATAGCTTTGCCATCTTGCAATAACACACCTCCTAATCCAATTCCACTAGCATCGCATTCAAGTTCAAAAGTCTTATTAAAATTAGGAAGTTGGAGTAAAGGAGCATGTGTCAACTTATCTTTCAATATCGTGAAGGCTTCATCTTGTGTGGTACCCCAAACAAAAGGCACATCCTTCTTTGTAAGCTCATTGAGAGGTGCAGCAATGGTGTTGAAATCTCTCACAAAACACCTTTAGAATCCAGCGAGGCCAAGAAAACTCCTCACTTGTGTGACCGTTTTGGGTTGCGGCCAACTCTCAATAGCTTCAATCTTGGCTTTATCAACTTCAATTCCCTGTGGAGTAACAACATAGCCAAGAAAAGACACTCGGTCGATGCAAAAGGTGCACTTCCCAAGGTTACCAAACAAACGTGCATCACGTAGAGCAACAAAAACAGCATGTAAATGTTCCAAATGTTCCTCCAAAGATCTGCTATAAATCAATATGTAATCAAAGTAAACTACCACAAATCGTCCAATGAAAGCACGTAAAACTTTGTTCATTAATTTCATGAAAGTACTAGGTGCATTAGTTAACCCAAAAGGCATGACTAACCACTCATATAATCCAAACTTAGTTTTAAATGCTGTTTTCCATTCATCTCCCAATTTCATACGAATTTGATGGTATCCACTACGTAAATCAACTTTGGAGAATACTGTAGAGCCACTCAATCAACGCACATACGCGAAGTACTATCCTTGTTCGGCACTAAAATGATAGGAACAGCACTAGGACTAAGGGATTCGCGTATATAACATTTATCAAGTAGCTCTTGTACTTGACGCATAATCTCCGTCGTCTCCTCTGTATTGGTACGTTATGGTGCACGGTTGGGTAGCGATGCAACGGGAATTAAGTCAATCTAATGCTAAATCCCTCGTATGGGAGGTAATCCCGGTGTCACGTCTTGTGGAAAGACGTCAGCGAACTCCTACAAAATATTAGTGACAGCAGGAGGCAAAGAGGAAGGCACGTCCTCGAATGAAAATAATGCCTCTTTGCACACAAAAGCATAGCAAACAAAATTGCTGTAATCTAGCTCATCGATATCAGATTTGGTGGCAAATAAACATGCACTTTTCAATTTAATTTCAGAAACAACACTAGATGGTTTATTATTAGGCTTTATTTGTTGCTCAAATTCTTTTGCCACAATCTGATTTTCACTCTTATTTTTCTCCTGTTTTGCTTTACTAGCTCTATTAATATCATCTTTCAAAATGGAATCAGGAGCCATAGGAAGAAAAGTAATATTTTTATCCTTATGGACAAGAGTATATTGATTTTTTCTACCATGGTGTACAGATTTTTTTTCAAATTGCCCTGGTCTACCAGTAATAAGGAACGTGCTTGCATAGGTACCACATCACAATCAACATAATCAGCATATGTAGAGATACGAAAATGCACACGAACAGTACGTGTTACCTTAACCTTGCCGCTGTTGTTGAACCATTGGATGTAGTAAGGATGTGGATGTGGCCTTGTGGTGAGAGATAGCTTCTCCACCATCTCCATGCTAGCCAAGTTGTTGCAGCTCCCTCCATCTATGATGACACGAATAGAACGTTCCTTCACAACTCCCTTTGTATGGAACAAATTATGCCTCTGATTTTGCTCAGCTTGTGTAACCTGCACACTCAAAACATGTTAAGCAACCAAACATTCATACCTTTCAGCATCTTCAGGAGCCATGTATAGTGTCTCATGATCAGAATCATCTCCACGGTGTTCTTCACATGAAATAAGAGCCAACGTCTCCTCGTCATAGTCACTAGTGGACTCATACCCACCGTCCTCGGTAGCAATCATCACACGCTGAGATTTGCATTCTCGCGCATAATGACCTCTTCCCTTACAAGGACGACAAATAATATCACTTGTGTGCCCTATTGATGCCGTGGAAGAAGAAGAGCTCTATGTAGGCCCGACAGGTGCGCTCTTGGCAGATAGTGGTGGTTGTGCCTGCTTTCTTGTATCACGGCTGGAGGTGGCACCTGATGGAGGTGCTGGTGCAGTGGAAGTAGAAGATGCAGGTGGTGTCCATGAGGAAGGTTGACCTGAAGAAAAGTTAGTGCGCGCCATTGCTTGTTGATCCTGCACTTCACGTTCAGCTTTACAAGCAAGATGGAATAAACGAGTGATATTAGTATACTCCTTATACTCTAGAATGGTCTGAATCTCTCTATTTAATCCACCCATAAAATGTGCAAGCATAGCTTCATTCTCCTCAACAATACCACATCTAATCATGCCAGTTTGTAATTCCTGATAATATTCTTCTACAAATTTTTCCCTTGTCTCAAACGCTGCAATTTTGGAAGCAATTCACGTTGATAATATGGTGGAACCCAACAAGTACGCATAGCAGTTTTCAAAGCAGCCCAAGTAGTTGGAATAGGATATAATCTACAATGTTCAGACCACCAAACACATGCAAGGCTAGTGAAAGCACAAACAGCAGCAGGAACATGTCTCTCCTCAGGATATTGTAAACATGTAAATCGTTGTTCAGTTTCTAACTCCCAAGAAAGATATATATCAGGAACATATCTACCCTCAGCTGGTGGAATATAAAATTTTAGTTTAGGAAGATGGTCATGATCTCGTACCTGAGGGAGAGCCCTACCATTGTGATTATTTGCATGTGGACGACCTGGTGCTTGTGTTGCTGGTGGTTCCACGTAGTTCTGATTTTGATCAACCTCATCCTCGTAATCTCTCGCATCAGCAGCAGGAGCCACAAAAGTATCAACAGTAGCACCAATAGTTTGGCCAGGCTGAAGGACACGGCTCGCTCGGCGGAGGGCTGTTTCGCGACATGGAGGTAGTTGTTGTTGTTGTTGCAGAGGTGCGGCAGGTGCAGCCGTTGGAAGACGCGCAAGTAGTTCATTAAATCTGTTATCGAGCTTTGTTTCGAACGTCTTCTCAAGGCCAGTGATCTTCTCCATGGCCTCTTCAAAATTGTTCAGCCATCTTGCACCTGTTCAGTCATCATTTGCTGAAACTTATCATGAAGCTCCTTGTTCGTTAAGTTCTCCCAGTCAATCTCGTCGGCTTGTGATCCTGGCATGGTTAGCAGCAATAGAAACACACAAGAATATGATCCTACAGACTACTAACAAGTGGTGGTGGTGGGTGTCACAAATCCTTCAAGCAAAACTCAAATTCTTACCAGTTCTTACCCAGCAGCAGGCGGTGATCGGCAACCGTTGTAGTCAAAACTCTCAACGCTTGGATAGAGCGATTACCAGGGAGAGTCAAACGCACGACATAGATGTATGTGGAGCTGGGAAGGCTTATAATATGGTAGCAAAAATGATCAGCAATATCAATTCAGAGATGCAAAGTTGAATAAACGCTCAACAATGGTACTGTGCTGGTCCTAGGCTAGACCGCGCTAGAGACGCGAGCCTAGAACACTAAAAAAATCACGGCACTGTATGTAAACAAGGGAGAAGCACACTCTGGATTTTTTTCCCTTGCTTTTTTTATGTGCTCCTCTTATTTTGTGAAAATCACTATAATGGCGAGTGTCTCAAAACTCTTCCCAGGTCAAACTGACAGGATGGGCATGAAATTTTTTTGACAATTTTTTTCGGAAATCTGTGTAGCGACGACAAAAAAGTGCGACAAAAAATCACTATGATGGAGAGTGTCTCAAAACACTCCCTAGGACCTAAAAATAGGATTGGGAAAAAATATTTCCGGTCGCCGAAATTTTGGCCTAAAAACTGCCTGGGGGTCTCCAGACTCTTTTTTTTTTGCAAAACCTACTCAGGCAAGGAAACACGAATCGGAAATTATATGGATCTCGAAAATAAACCTAATATGCAAGGAACTCGGATTGGTGGTGGATATACGGTGGTGGTATATGGCAGCGGTGGTGGTATATGGCAGCGGTGGTGGTAGCGGTGGTAGTATATGGATACGGATCGGTGGTGGTATATGGATACTGATTGGTGGTGGTATATGGATACAGATTTGGAGTGGTGGTGGTAGGTGGCAGGGGCGATGATGATGGTGCGGTGGCGGCGTGACAACTTATGACCAGAACTCGAAACTCTAAAAGACTAGACTTTAAGACTAGCAACTTGACGCGACGATGCAACCGCAAATTCAACAAAGCAAAATACTGAAAATACTATGCAAAGGCTCAGACTGGTTCGGATAGGATGAACTAACCCTAATTATTTTGTTGGCTTTTTCGTGGTCTATAGGTATGAAGAACAGACTCGATCTAAACTACGGAAAACAGTAAAATCTCACCAAGTAACCTGGAAATCTAATACCACTTGATAAAGGCAAAGGTGTCCCATCTTTCGATGAGCTGATGGATATCGCTTTGGTGGAAGTCGACTTTGACAATCCGACTACGAACGTGCGAGGACGTCGCGCCTTAGTAATCGCTAAACCAACTCCGAGAGGTTATTGACCACGCCGGAGCACGATCAACCTGACCACGAGGGTCTGTTTCCTGCGAGCAAACGAAGAACAAGCAAGAAACTGAGATTGCAATCTGGATATTGCGAATATAAGATGAAAGCTTTATTGATCAAGGTGGGGTTCTGTGACGCCTTTGTCTGGTCGTTGAACACAAACGAACTACGCGAAGTTGCAGCTATGGTGAACTTTAATCTAAACAAAACCCAAAGTTTAAACGACGCCCTAAGGGCTGTATATATGGAGGAAGAGGGGGGGAAATTTCGTGGCCCTTGGGGAAGGGGTCCGAAACCAACCCTATCTCTTGTTTCCCCACACATAGGGACTCTAAAAACAGCCTATACTCAAGTATTTCGAAATCTTTAATCTAAACAAAACCCAAAGTTTAAACGACGCCCTAAGGGCTGTATAGATGGAGGAAGAGGGGGGAAAATTTCATGGCCCTTGGGGAAGGTGTCCGAAACCAACCCTATCTCTTGTTTCCCCACACATAGGGACTCTAAAAGCAGCCTATACTCAAGTATTTCGAAATTACATGGGCCTGGCCCAATAATAAGGTGACGTAGCACCTAGAATAGCCTCTGGACGAAAGTTATGAAGTAGCATCTTGTATATTTCATCCAAGGCTTCATGCACACATTATGGTGGCTTCAACATCCTGAAATCATCACTGGTAACTCCGTTCTTGTTCCCCATGCGCATGCCATCATCTCCATGCTTGTTCTTGCTCCAATGTTCATCCTTCTCAAAGCTAGGCCCTTCATTTGTAAGCAAAACAAATGTATCCAATTTAGGCAACATCATATTCTCATGAACATTAGAATCATTACCAAGAAACGAAAGTACCTGGTAATTTAATTGGCGTGCGCGAGCTCTAGTAATTGGTCCAGTATGTATAGAAACAGGGGCTATGGGTGTAACAATGGTATTCATGTCCTCATCACTGCCATGACCCTGGCGGGTCCCTACTGTCATCCTCTCCATGTATAGTCATCTCCTTGTTTCTCTTGGTTGTTGATGATGTTGACAACTCAAGAGGGCGGCGCACCGTGCATGGCGAACCAAGGCGGAGGACAACGCGAGGCCTCGGACGGAACAAACAGAAGCCGTGGAAGATGCGCCGGTCCAGTCGGAGGGGAGTATGAGGATTGACTGGTTCGGGTGCGGGTGCATGTTGGGGCTGACATTGCCAGAGAATAACATGGCGTGCGGGGGAATAAAGGGAGGGACTGGCCAATGTTGGAGGGTACTGTAGGGCGGCGGAGGCGCAGCTAGCCATGGGAGGCGGGTGCAGGCGGAACCGACGGGGTGGTTTGGTTTGGCCAGCTGGAGGAAGAAGACAAGAGATAGAAGATACACGACAGATGTTGGATGTAAATCCAACGACTGGTAGGAATAATCGTTCGTTGACTAGCTAGTAAGTAGACACCACCTTGGATAGGCTTTTTCCTCATTGGTCCCAAATGTCAGAATCCAAATCCATCACGGTCATGTAGCCTTTCTTATGAAAATTTACAGCCCATTTGGTGTGCTAGTTCCAAATAAGTTTGTGGGTGCTGGTGGGGGCTAATCACTTGGGTACTGTAATGCATAGTGTCGGGGATATACCCCACGATATAACCCGACCAGAAGTATAACCCGACCGGACTTGGCGACTCACTAATGACCCGCCCTGACTGGACGACACACTAAGTTACCCGCCTGATCCTGGCGACTTATGGGTGACCTGGCAAGCGGATCAGAGGAGCGACAAGACCCGGGGCCCCAGGAGGCTCAAGGCCCAGAAGGTCGGCTTACGTTATGGTAGGCCGGCTTAAGAGGAAAGGCGTGAGGAATATCTCCCTTACAAGGAATCAAGACCCGGACTTGTATCCAGCTTGTAGTAGAAGATAGGCTAGTCCTAATCCTATTTGGACTCTACATGTAAGCCGCCCCTTCAACTTATATAAGGAGGGGTAGGGCTCCCCAAAGAGGGAGAGGAAACAAGAAACTATCTCCAGGGCTAGACACAAAGGGGGAGTCGGCTTATGCGGCAACTCCCTCATGAGCATAATGAGACCTAGCCACAAACAGCATGTAGGGTTGTTACCGGATGATGTTTCCCGGGGCCCGAAGCTGTCTAAATCCTTGTCTTGTGTGTTGATTACCTTGCGTCTCTCGATTCCGACCAACCCCTTCAAGCTATCGCATAGATGCGTTGGCCTCACGACTAAGTCCTTACAATAAGGACATCTGACGTGACAATTCCACGACAGTTGGCGCCCACCGTGGGGCTCGCGCACGGTGGTGATGAGTTCTTGGAGGCATCTCCCGAGGGATCAAGGAGTTGGCAACTTTCTCAGATAAAGATTTTTAAGATTAAAGTCAAGGAAGAAATTAGAGTTTGGTATTCTGTGTGCCGCGGAGCCGTTGAATCGGATAGAAGATTGATTTCTACTGCAACTGCCATAATTCACCAAAGAGCGAGAAGAGATTTTTTCCATCGAAGCCGAGATACTACGGATTCAACCGAAGCTGTAAGCGATGGCTGGGTCAGATTGCCGTTGCATCCACAAGCAGTAGTCCGATCGGCCGATTATCGTTGATCCATGTTACGAGTCCCGAGGAAATCAACTGTTGATCCTGCTACTTGGGGTGTCGAGGACAAAATCAACTCTAAAGTACTACAAGTTTGACTCACACACAGATTGAGGAAAGCACCAAACGATCTGAGTATTTCATGGATGGCCTCGCGCCACAGATTCAACTCCGTCTTCAACTCTGAATCTGAGTCGCCGTCCGCCTCACTGGCGGCTGTCCGAGTAGCTGCCATGACCCGCCTCGTCACGGGCCTTCTCATCAGCCCCGTCGCGTCAAGCCGACTGCCTCGCACCGTTCCCATGGCTTTTGCGGCAAATCGCCGTCACCGTCCGGCTTTGTGCCTGATTCAAGTCGCCACGGTCCTCTGAGCCGTCCGGCCTTGACCCGCCAGGCGATGGGTCGCCTCCGCCGCCTCGCTTTTTCAGTCATCCATCACGCGACCTCGCCTCTAGGCCGCCCGCGCCATGAGCCGCCCGGCCATGCAGCCACCTACCGCGGTGGTCCGTCTCTGCTTTGGATGGCTTCGCGCCCCTGCCTCCCTTCACTGTTTGTTCACGGGCTCTGCCCTGCCTTGGCTGCTGCGCCTGTGTGCCCGTCCTCGAGCCGCCCGCTTGATGGCTCGACTCCGTCTGGCCGCCCTGCCCAAGGCCGGGTGCTCCGCCTGGGTATCGCTCACTGAAAGTTGGTTGGTCTGAATGAAAGACAGTGTTTACACAATGTATTGCCATACGTGAGCTGTTCTTCAGAGTATTTTGTGTGTAGTTCACAAGCACTTATTCCAGGACATGCACCCATCGAGCGTGCATTGCTTGGAGTGAATGATCACTGATTGATATTTGTGCGTGAAGCTACGCGCACTATATACTGGAGCACATGGAGTACTAGTCAAGTCTGATTTTCTTTCCATTAGAACACTCACATGGAGGAGAAGTGCATGTACACATGATTGGTTCAAAGACCATTATGCCAAACACAAAAAGGAGCACGAGTCTTTTGTCAGTGAAGCTGCTCGACGAGCAGGCATGCACGTTGGTCAGGTGTGTAAACCACCGCCCCTACAGTACATTCTACTGGTACAATCTACTTCAAACACGCCGAAGAGCCGGTAATTCAACAGAGGCAATAAGCACAAAACTGGATGCTTGTTTTGGTCTGACTATCTAAACTTGGTTTACGCCCAAAGGTGGTGCCATGTTGTGCCTATGAAGTGTACGTCAGCACCATCACGCACTAGTGTCTGCGTCTTCTTACTGATGGAACAGGTGTGCGTAAGTCGCCACTCGTGCAGCTTAATCTACATCAACCCACCGGAGACGCGTTGAGCCGCCCTTGTCGCTTTGAGCCGCCAGGGTTATATTAAGTCGCCGGCCTGCCTGAGCCGCCAGAACTATATTGAGTCACTGGTCTGTCTAAGCTACCTCTGTCGTGATAAACAGACCATCCATCGTCCAAACAAATCAGGTGATATCCATCCAAGTTTGTTATTAGCACATGTTGTTTTTGTCAAAAAACAAGTTTATCTCTGCCTTGGTCTGCAATATTGTTTATGCAGGGCAATTATTTATGACAAAAAGTGACATTATACCATGAGATGGAGGCACGCCGACATCTTTTGGCACAGGTGGTCGTCGTTACTCAACGGACTCCCGCGTCGGCTTACAATGCCGTGGCCGTCTCTCACGACCGCGCCGGCTTACAATGTCGTGGCCGTCTCTCGCGACCGCGCCGGCTTACAACGCCGTGGCCATCTCTCACGACCACGCTGGCTTACAACAAGGAAGACAATTTGCCCGTCCGCACCGGCTTACAGCGCCGCGGCCGGTTCATCTGTCTGTGCCACCTCAGATGTTGCGGTCGTCTTTACCGTCCGTCTCTCACGGCCGGGTCTACATCAACACATTGGGCCGCACCTGTCTGCATGAGCTGTTTATTGAGTATGAGCAAGTCACTGCTTGGGAAGCCCGGTTTTCTTCCAACAAATTGGAGGCAAGTTATCATGTATTATCAGCCGCCACCTGCACTGGATGGCTCAATGGGCAGACGCAAAAGTCGCCGCCACTACGGTTTGGTTAACTTCAAATAGCCAGTTGGAAGGAACCATTGGCCGAGTTGCTGACACGGTTCATACGGGATCATTTATAACCCGCCGCAGTCACCTCAACCTTCTGTGGATTCACATCGCGTTATCAACGCTAATGATATACACCTTCTGCTATGGTTAGATATAGAGAATCTCAAGCCAACTCTTCGAGTCATCTTGAGACTCGGGGGCTACAATGATATGGCTCGGCAAAATTAGCCGGTTTTAAATAAATTCAAGAACTCCAGGTCATTGAAGGGAAGATAACCCGGCCCTGGAGGCTACTGCTTTATTCGCAAATATTTAAAGGCCGTCAGAAAAATTTCCGGCTAAAAATGAAGATTCCGATTTAAAATACAGCTCAGGAGACATCTCTCTCCAGCAAAGCTTTGAAGCTCTCAAAACCGGTTCAACAACCGGCTCAAGGTAAATTTGTCCCTTACAAAGCTTTGAGGATCTCAATATCCGGTTTAAGAATTTCCGGTTCAAAAAGAATTAATCTCTCGCAAGTGATCTCAGACAAATTAATGGTTACCAAAGAGAACTTGCTGCCATGATGCACATATCCTGCCTTACGGCTTATCTTATTATGGTCACTTGAGGGCTTCCTGCTCATCGGGCATAGCTATCAGTAACGTATTGATCGGCGCAATGCCAAAACTTATATGGTCACTTGGGGGCTTCTTGTTCAAACGTAGGTCATATTCAAACCAAAGAGAACATAGCTGTCGATACCCTTTTGATTGGCAAACTGCCGAACCCACTTGGGGGCTTCTTGCTCGTATCCGAATCATAGCTCAACCCCTTTGGGAATCAACGTGGATCGTATTCGAATCAGCGTCGCTAAACAACTCTTAAGGTCATTTGGGGGCTTCCTGTTCAAACATAGGTCGTATTCGAACCAAAGAGAACATAGTTGTCGATACCTGTGACGCCCCCGATTCAATCGTACACTAATCATGCATGCAAACGTGTATGATCAAGATCAGGGACTCACGGGAAGATATCACAACACAACTCTAAAAACATAAATAAGTCATACAAGCATCATAATACAAGCCAGGGGCCTCGAGGGCTCGAATACAAGTGCTCGATCATAGACGAGTCAGCGGAAGCAACAATATCTGAGTACAGACATAAGTTAAACAAGTTGCCATAGAAGGCTAACACAAACTGGGATACAGATCGAAAGAGGCGCAGGCCTCCTGCCTGGGATCCTCCTAACTACTCCTGGTCGTCATCAGCGGGCTGCACGTAGTAGTAGGCACCTCCAGTGTAGTAGGAGTCATCGTCGAAGGTGGCGTCTAGATCCTGGGCTCCAACGTCTGGTTGTGACAACCAGGTAGAATGCAAAGGGGGAAAAGAGGGAGAAAAGCAACCGTGAGTACTCATCCAAAGTACTCGCAAGCAAGGAGCTACACTACATATGCATGGGTATATGTGTAAGGAGGCCATATCAGTGGACTAAACTGCAGAATGCCAGAATAAGAGGGGGATAGCTAGTCCTATCGAAGACTACGCTTCTGGCAGCCTCCCTCTTGCAGCATGTAGAAGAGAGTAGATTGAAGTCCTCCAAGTAGCATCGTATAGCATAATCCTACCCGGCTATCCTCTCCTCGTCGCCCTGTTAGAGAGAGATCACCGGGTTGTATCTGGCACTTGGAAGGGTGTGTTTTATTAAGTATCCGGTTCTAGTTGTCATAAGGTCAAGGTACAACTCCAAGCCGTCCTGTTACCGAAGATCACGGCTATTCGAATAGATTAACTTCCCTGCAGGGGTGCACCACATAACCCAACACGCTCGATCCCATTTGGCCGGACACACTTTCCTGGGTCATGCCCGGCCTCGGAAGATCAACACGTCGCAGCCCCACCTAGGCCTAACAGAGAGGTCAGCACGCCGGTCTAACTCCTATGGCGCAGGGGTCTGGGCCCATCGCCCATTGCACACCTGCACGTTGCATGGGCGGACGAAAGCAGAACTAGCCCCCTTAATACAAGAGCAGGCTTACGTTCCAATCCGGCGCGCGCCGCACAGTCGCTGACGTCTAGAAGGCTTCGGCTGATACCACGACGTCGAGTGCCCATATCTTTCCCACGTTGTTGGTTAGTGCGTATAGGCTAGTGGCCAGACTCAGATCAAATACCAAGATCTCGTTAAGCGTGTTATTATGAAGCAAACGCGAACACCGACCAGGGCCAGGCCCACCTGTCTCCCAGGTGGTCTCAACCCGCCCTGTCGCTCTGCCACAAAGATCCACACAGAGGGCCGTCGGGACAAAGATCCTTTCAGCCCCCAATCCGTGAATCACTCGCGGGTACTCCTCGAGCCGACCCGACTTTAGTCACCATCTGTAGTATGCATATATGTATAGTATATACCCGTGATCACCTCCCGAGTGATCACGGCCCAATAGTATAGCAAGGCAGACTGACAAGAATGTAGGGCCAATGATGATAAACTAGCATCCTATACTAAGCATTTAGGATTGCGGGTAAGGTATCAATGACTGTAGCAACAATGATAGGCTATGCATCAGAATAGGATTAACGGAAAGCAGTAACATGCTACACTACTCTAATGCAAGCAGTATAGAGAAGAATAGGCGATATCTGGTGATCAAGGGGGGGGAGGCTTGCCTGGTTGCTCTGGCAAGAAGGAGGGGTCGTCAACACTGTAGTCGAACTGGGGGTCGCCGGCAGTCGCGGGTCTACCGGAAAGAAGTAACGGAGAGGGAACACAATAAATAATAGAGAAATCAAAGCATCACAAAGCGTAACAAGGCAATACGCGGTGTTCAGTGTTCCCTAACGCGGTAGGAGGTGATACCGGCGAAAGGGGGAAACATCCGGGAAAGTATCCCCGGTGTTTCGCGTTTTCGGGCAGAGGAGCCGGAGGGGGAAAGTTGCGGGTTTGATATGTTAGGGGTGCGTGGCGAACGAACGGGCTGTGTTTCCGGATTCGTCTCGTCGTTCTGAGCAACTTTCATGTAGAAAGTATTTTCATCCGAGTTACAGAATAAAAGATATGATTTTTCTAAAGATTTAAATCATTTTCTGATTTTAATTACTTATTTATTTCGAACATTATCCAGAACAGTACATGATGACGCAGGCATGACATCAGAGTGATGTCAGCAGGTCAACTGGTTGGTTGACCAGTCAAACCAGACAGGTGGGTCCAGTGGGACCCACATGTCATTGTCAGGACACTAACAAGGGGGTTTAACCTAACTAAATGGGTTAATTAGCAGGTGGGGCCAGGTAGTCAGTGAGAGGTTAGTGTTTAATTAATTAATTTAATTAATTAGCCAATTATCTATTTATTTTTATTTGTTTTATTTAGGTGGGGCCTATAGGTCAGTGAGACAGGGGCGGCCCAGTCAGCAGTTGACTCAGTCAACTGGTCAACAGGGGGACCTGGGCCCACCAGTCGGTGGCCCAGGTGGTGGGACCCGAGGTGCCAGGTCAGCAGGGCAGGCTCTCTCCGCCTGCGACCAAAAGCACGGCGCCGACCCGCCGGAGCTCACCGGAATTTGCGCACAGGGCACGGATCCATGCGCGCCTAGGCTCGTTCGAACAAGCGCGAAGAGGCGCATCTAGTGGTGGTGGTGGTTCGTCCCGAGGTCGCCGGAGCTATCGCCGGCGAACGGAGATGCGGACGCCGGAGTTCACTGGAATTTGCGCACAGGGCATGGATCCATGCGCGCCTAGGCTCGTTCGAACAAGCGCGAAGAGGCGCATCTAGTGGTGGTGGTGGTTCGTCCCGAGGTCGCCGGAGCTATCGCCGACGAACGGAGAGGCGGACGCCGGAGTTCAGCCGTGAGGGGGGATGGGCGATGCGGCGTGCTATCGGGCAACCAAAAGGGTGGGGCAAAGCCTTCGCGCGTGCGCGAGCACAACGGCACAAGCCCGGGACCAAAGGGTCACCGGACGGCTGCGGGCGACGAGCGCAGGCGGCGACGCGGTCGGGTCCCCGACGGGAAACACGCTAGGAGGCACGGGAGGAAGTGTGCGCGTGCGCGTTGGGCTCCTGTGAGCATCAGGAGCACGATGCTGTGCTCAGGCGAGCATGACAGAGGCCATGGCCACGGCGGCGAAGCAACCAGCGGCCATGAGCTCTTGGGCGTGACACCGAGCTAGCTATAACGCGTGCGGGAGATAACAGGGAGGAGCAGGAGGCGGGAGGGCTCACCGTGCGGCTCACACGTAGGCCCGTGACGGATTAGTAGCAGCAGAGGCCGGCGCCGGAGATGAAGAAGAATGCGGCAGCCGGAGATGTGGGCGAAGGGGATCCGTTGATTCGGTGCTCCCCAGCTCCAGCTGAGGCCACCGGTCGATGAGGAAGACGACGATGGTGATGACGGACACGCAGGCGCGGCGAGGCGGTGACTGTGGCCGCGCGATTCACGGCGGCGAGGCCATGGCGGCGCTCGGTTGCGGTGGGGAACGAGGGGGAGATGGATCTGGAGGGGAGAGGGAGAGGCGCGGGGGCCGAGGGCGAGCGTGGGGGCGAGTGGGAGGCGGGATCGAGGAGGCGGGGGGGCGCTGGCGATCTTATCCCCCTGCGGCGCCGGCGAGGGGGGGGGTCCGGTGGCGACCGTGCCCTGTAGTGGCGCGGAACCGAGGAACAGGGAGAGGTGCGGTGCGGGGAGCTGGGCCGGTTGGGTGGCTGGCTGCTGGCTAGCTGGGCCTTTCGGCCCAGGGGGAAGGGGGGTTTTCTTCTTTTTCCCTTTCTTTTCCTTTTCTTTTTTGTTCTGTTCTATTTAATTTGGGCATTTAAGTAATTTATAAATTTGTGTCATCTACACCATAATTGTCTATGCCATATTTTGCATTGTCCGAACATTTTTGTTTCAACTTTTGAAAACTTTATTTGTTGACATTAACTTGCATTTGAATTTCGAAACGGTTTTGAATTAACCCGAGATTAACTATAGTGACAGAGGTGACGTGGCACCATTAACGTGAGATTACTGTAGCATGATTATCCGGGCATTACAATACCCTCTTGATCGGCATCGCCAAAGCCACTGGGGGCTATATGATCGTATTCGAATCTTAGCTTAACCCCTTTGGAACAGTTTACTGATTGTATTCGAATCAGAAGCCTCAAAATTTTGTCTGTTTCTTGTACAGTTTTTTTGCCAATCGCAGTTATTTGACTTTGTCTTGAGACTTTTCTGATCATATTAGAAAGCATCTAGGGAGTGGCTTCAATTCCACCGGCTTAACCTTGATCAATAAAGTTGTCAGCACATAACAAATATCATATGTGCCGGCTCTTACAGAGTTGAGTTATCAATTTCACTGTCCGGTTCACATAAACCGGCGGTATCATTCAAAGGATCATAGGGATCTTGTGATCTACTTGTGTACAGGATAAAGACTACATTCGGTTGGTTACCCACCCCGGCTTTTGATGTTAAATCGCCAGGGCATATGTTCTTTAAACTCTCTGCAGGATTTACAGAGCTATGACTTATATAAATGATTAAGTTCAAGCCCAAGACTGAAATTGGTGTCTCAAAAGGGTTATCAATTCTTGATCTTCTCAAAGGCTACAAGCCGCCAGGTTACAAAAAATTCCGGCTTACAATGAATGTGCATTAAGTCGTCATCGGCCAAGAGCTGTTAGGTATTTAAACTCTTGATTTATTTGTCAACCGATGAGGTATTCAAATCTTTAATAGCCAAAACTGGCTTGATTTTCATGATGATATTGAATGATTGAGGTTTTCATACCGGATTATATTATTCAAATCCTTAATAGCCAACGTGGCTGGATTCTTATTATGGTTATCAATAGCCAATATTATGATGGAGGTCTTCAAAGTCGCTTCAGCGCAATGGCTATTGTTTTATTAATGGATATGGTTTATTCTACAATGGAAGGAATAGTCCCGAGTCGCTGTAGGCTTAGAACCCGACACTTGGGGGCTACATTATTCAAATTGAGGTTACATCAAATATGCAGGTCTCATGTCGCTGCAAGCATGCACCATGACACTTGGGGGCTAATGCAACGTCTTTTTTGCTCACCTCATTGAAGACCCGACTCATCACATCGTACTGAGCCGGCCCTTGAGGGTTACCAATTGCTCCTGTCAATAATTCAAGGTACACAAGTCTTAATCCATTATATTGAAAGGTTCACTACTCAGTTGGTAGAGTACAAAACTCTTAACCTTATGGACGTGGGTTCGAGCCCCATGGTGAGGGTTACATCATATGATATTATTTTCAATGAAGTATATATAAAGTCCCAGCTCAGTATTATTTTACTAAGCCGGCCCTTGGGGACTACATGTTGCTGTTCAATTCTACATGATCATATTTATGAAGTCCCTGCTCATTATTGCATAATGACCCGGCCCTTGGGGGTTACACTGGTTGAAATTTTACGAGCATAAGGCAATTACAAGTCCTAGGTTTCTGCAAGCATGACAACCCAGTACTTGGGGGCTACATATGTGGAATATTCAGTTTATGACTAATGATTGAGATGAATAACCCGGATTTCTTCAAAGTTGCAACACTTATATTGAAGCAAGTCTTAAGTTATCACTATGTTCTCCTCTTAAGACTTGGGGGCTACAGGTATTATGCATATAAAGGAACATCTTCAAATTCTCAGCTTTGAGTAAATCAGGAAGATCAATTACATGACCCGGTGTCAACAACAATTATGACTCAACATCATCAGTCTTTTATAACCCGAAGATTTTGGAAATTATAACTCGGCAAGATCTACATCTTTAAGCTGGTTGAAAATCAGATGAGTATTTCAAGACTTATATTTTTTAAAGACGACGCTTTGGAAGCTGATTCAAATGGATTATTTGTTTACAATATTTCTTCTACAAGCAAATTGATCGTGAAGCTGGTCTATTAACCCGGATTTTCTAGAAGAAGGAAATGACAAGGACTTAAGGATGTTCAGGTGCCGGTTTACAAGAATTCTTAGCCCGGATCACAACCTGTCAAATTTGTTCTTGTGTTTATTTTGCAGCATAAGTTTACCATGGATAAATCCAAGCTAAACTTGGGGGCTAATGTCAGGGATATACCCCACGATATAACCCGGCCAAAAGTATAACCCGCCAGGACTTGGCGACTCACTAATGACCCGCCCTAACTGGACGACACACTAAGTGACCCGCCCGATCCTGGTGACTTATGGGTGACCTAGCAAGCGGATCAGAGGAGCGACAAGACCCGGGGGCCTAGGAGGCTCAAGGCCCAGAAGGCCGGCTTACGTTATGGTAGGCCGGCTTAAGAGGAAAGGCGTGAGGAATATCTCCCTTACAAGGAATCAAGACCCGGACTTGTATCCGGCTTGTAGTAGAAGATAGGCTAGTCCTAATCCTATTTGGACTCTACATGTAAGCCGCCCTTTCAACTTATATAAGTAGGGGCAGGGCTCCCCAAAGAGGGAGAGGAAATAAGAAACAATCTCTAGGGCTAGACACAAAGGGAGAGCTGGCTTATGCGGCGACTCCCTCATGAGCATAATGAGACCTAGCCACAAACAGCATGTAGGGTTGTTACCGGATGATGTTTCCCGGGGCCCGAAGCTCTCTAAATCTTGTCTTGTGTGTTGATTACCTCGCGTCTCTCGATTCCTACCAACCCCTTCAAGCTACCGCATAGATGCGTTGGCCTCACGACTAAGTCCTTACAATAAAGACGTCTGACGTGACAATTCCACGACACATACTGAGCTCAAGCAGCCGGAGAGAGTGATGTTATTTCCCTTGGTTGGGATTTCTTACAGTATTTCATTTTTAATTAACGGAATAGCAAGCAATTTGCCTTGTTTCAAAGTAAATATGACAGTCACAACCGAGTTGAAAAGGGCAACAACATCTAACTCTAGCTTACAAACTATACAAAAGCACGAGGGTTAATTGTCCATCAGGTTTAGACGAAACCCAGATTGAAAAGGGCAACAACATCTAACTCTAGCACTGTTTTCGGCAGTCATAGTCAAATGGATCGGTCAGGTCCATAAAATGAACATCCCGGGTCGTAAAATTTATTAGATTATGACCACAAGATGTTGTAAATAGAAGCCTGGCGCGTTCAGAAGCTCTTTTGTCCACCTGAAACTCATTTTTTCTCTTCGACATACCCATCCGTCAAAACCATGCTGCTAATGAACTTAAGCCTGATGGAAAATAGTAACCTCGCATTCAGCAAGAAGAATGTGACAAATCTAGTGTTTGCATGGTTGCCACATATTGTACCAACGTTATTGTCTTCAATCGAATGTCATGAGAAGTGAGAAAATCCCGGTGCTTACGAATCCACCGACTGGTTATAACGTTCTTACCCCGTCCTGTTGCCTAAATAGACATGAAGACTGAAAATAGTTAAGGTCTAAAAAAAGGGTGTCGAAAGACCAACCACTCAATGGTTAATTCTAGTAAACTATATGCGGGCTTCCAATGTGCGTGAAATTATCACCTTTATATACAACTTCTCCAGACATGGAAATCATTGAAGCAAGCCAATAATCTTGTTCAGATCAAAACTATTCATTTGGATATAGATCTTGATAGAATCTAGCACCATTGATAGGCTATCCATGGAGAAACTCTTCATTGAGCATAGAACATAATATTAGTACAAAATGTGTACTCCAAAATGATATAAAACTTATGCCCAGAAAATTAAAATGTAGCTTATGGTTACAAGTGTAGATGATAATATATAGTACCTGAATAACTGTGGAGCCAAACACCATCTTGAAATGAGCATAGAGATCATGTATTACACCCAAGGTCTCTAGTTTAGGCGCAGAGACGACGGTTATTTGCAATGGTGAATAACTAGAATCAAGGATCAACCTTTGAAGTGAAGGGCATCCTGGACGATGAGCTGCCTTACATCAAAAGAAATTCCAATTCTTACAAGGTTAGGTGAATTTATTTGGAGACAACCGATTCTAACTGTGAAAACAAGCATGAAGCACTCCAGGGCAGGGCAACTAGAGTGGGGATTTTAAAATCGTTAAAGACAGATAGCTGATGATAGTCGAGATTAAGGGGCACGATGTGCCATAGAGGGCGTCCCCAAATTGAGAGGACATGGGTGCGGAAGCAATCCTTGCTGGGGAGAAGCGATATGATCTCCCCAAGGATGGCGTCTGGAAGATCGCTAATGAGGTCCACTCGAGATTCTACGGGTTCCTGGGATCCGGTGGGGGAGGGCTCACCGCTTCTCCCCCCATTGCCTAGCGCGGGATCTACAACAAGCGTCGCCACTGGCGGGAGCCTCATCTTCCTTGTGCTGGGGTTAGCCGACTCCATTTTCCTCGAGGGCATTGCGTCGAGCTCACGGATTTGAGCAGAGTAATGAACGACAAGCCTAGTTGTAGTGCGAGTGAAGAAGAAGGGGAGCTGGGGTTTTATGTAGTAGTGAGGAAGAAGGGAAGATGGGGTTTCTGTAGGAGTGTGGTGAGGAATTTGAGGGTACGACTGGAGCAAGCTGACGTGAGGTGGCTGGGAGTGAGGAGGAAGAAAAGCACCCAGGTTTTTGTGGGGGCGGTGCGCTTCGTTGCTCCTCTCATTAAGTAAATATATGGGCTTTTGAATAGATTTTATTATTTACTAGGTTGGATGGGCTGTTTTGTCTTGGACCAGAGAAACAATACTTACTAGTATAGTGGAGACACTCTACAGCTACCCAGAAAAACAATTACTAGTACAGTGGATACACTGCCGCTTCTGGCTCCTCCGAGGTCATCGAAACGTTTCCCTCTATTGAATGCCGTTTTACTTTTCTTCATCGACATGCGGGCCATGCAACATGCGGGCCCAAATGCTGTCCACCAAATTAGAAGGCGGTATGTAGGTGGAGAGTCACCCTGGTCGTAGTGCGACTGTAACGAGTTGTCGTATCAAAAATACGCACCTCCCCGTAGTCTAAGTTTGACGGATGAAGCAACCATCATTTCACTCTTTGCTGAATCCCCTTCTCCCTCATGTCTTCCAGAAAGCCAATACTCGCATCTGACACTGTTTTTCTCTCCCAACGAAGGGAAGGTAAGCGGATCTGTGATGTTGGTATCGTTCAAAAAAAAGAACTTTTACAAAGCAGTAACCGATCCTCACTCTCTTTTTTGTTTCATTGTCATTGTGATTGTGTTTTCCTTTCAGTGGTCTCCTAGTATTAGTCAGTTTCATGATGGACCAAGGAGAACCAGGCAAAGATCTGCCGATGTTGGTCCAGACGCGGGAGGCTGATACCCACGAGACAGAGAGCTCCAAGAAGATGGAGGCAGCTACCGAGCCGACCCTAGTTACGCTCACGGGCACTACTAAGATGGTCAACACCCCGTTTGAGGTTATAGCCCCCATGGGACTACAGGAGCAGTTTCCCCCTTCGAGGATGTGTCCCCCCCCCCCCTTGCTAAGCTGCCCAAGGTGATTTTCTTCTTTGCCGATCTCGATTGTGGTTTTTCATCTAAGTATGCGGTGATAAATAATGCAAACTTTTATTAGCTTCGATGCCATGATACCTTCCCTGTCATGCATACTTTTGACTCTACATAGTGGTTTAAATAACTTGTGTTTCTTACATTGGAAAGTAGTTCAGAATTTGTTTTTGTTTCAATTAGAGCCCTGATGCAGACAAGGATTGTGTGGTTGTACATGTCACTCGCTATGAGGCGGATAAACTGAATATACACACTGGGAAAAACATAGTTCTTGTTGTTGGATCCTAGAATCCATTTGCACTTATACAAATGTCAAGATGTATTCCCGCCTCACTGTTGCCAGGCGTGTTGTCCAGGGTGTACTGAAGCACAATAAGTTCAAAGCTACTCCTTTATTTGTGAGGCATACTGTTCTTTTCAAGCTTACGCAGGAAGATGACGTGGCATGCCTTCAGAAACAAGTTTATGAGTGGCAAGACCACAAGGTTATCTTCAGGAAGGTTGACAGGATTGAGCTGCTGCCGGACGTCCTCGATGATGTTCATGGCAAGGTCCGTCTTGTGTACATCCGAAATTAGATCGAGGCATGAAATAGTTTCCCCAGCTAGAGTTTAATAGTAGTTTGGATTATGTCTAATTATCCAAAGCTTGCCTATTATCGAGCCCTCTGGGGCTAGTACTCTGTTCGAATCCGTCCATGGGAACTGCTGCTACTTTTGTGTGCCCATGACTATGTGAGAACCATCCTAATTGTTGCCGAAACAGATGCGTCCTCACTAGTTTTTTCATGAATATGGCATCGTAAGACATAAATTTTCACGGTTTATCATATGAGCAGTGTGTGCTTGATGAAATAGAGTACTCGTTCGAGAACTATGCGCCGACGTATACATAGGGTACGTAAGGCTGGTTAAGTAGTTGTAAACACTATTGGTGCTACCCCACTTGTAAGCAATTGTGCAAAACATGGCACATTGGCTCAGCTCGCTTCAACAATAGAAAAGTCGGCTATCGACTAGCTAACAATCAATAATCTATTGTCTGACATATAAGCAACAACATATCTTGTTACAGTGGTTCATGCAGTTAACTAAGGCCACCATGTAAATTCCAAACGTTCACACACTAGTCCAGCGTTCATGTGGAACATTCACATTAAACTGGGCTTCATAAAATACTTGAAAAACATAAGTTAAGCAATTTTATACATCTCAATGATTCATAGAACATAACAAACATATACTAGTTCACAGCAAAAGACAAAGTTGTGAGAAGGTTTACAAATCAGGAAAAATCAAGCAAGGCTTCTCTGAGCAAAGAGCATCCCTAGGCAGGCTTTAATTTTTTGGAGTTCACTCTATTTTTTCTTATTGCCACCATCCAGGGTTAGGTTACCTCATTCCAGAATAACCAATTATAATTGTGTTCTTAGTTGGAATGCTGAACTGTACCATGTAGTGTACTGACCATCTGAACTTCTTGTGTAGTTCCACTAAATTTAAGCACTACTATTTGTAGAAATAAGCAGACCACAATGCCTCTTATCCGTGCACCTATCCCAAAAACCTCCGTGTAGCCGTGCCAGCTAGTCCTCATCCATGGATGAACTGGGAGAAACTGCATTCCCTACTAGTATGCAGTTGTTTTTGCTCATCCCTACACTGCAATCAGGAAATAAAATGTATGAATCAGCTTCCTTTAGATTGCGTTGGTCATTCTACCTAGCTACTACCACTGTAGGAATACCTGGAAGACGGGTGGCTAGACGATGACAGCGAGGAATAGCCATCTCATTTTGCGCAGTTCTACTAAAACTGAGGTGTGTACTTTTGATTGTGCAGATAGAAACGATATGGAGACAGACATCCCTATTTGCGCAAATATGAAATACGGTTATTTAAACAGTGACAGTTATTTTTAGTAGCATATGATTAACAGTAACATCTATTGTGTTATAATTGGCACTAAATTGACAGTATGAAAGTGCCCTTAAGTAGCATCACATTACATCAATATTGCCACTAGATTAACATGCAGAACAACAGCATTAGTATTACTGTCATGAGAGTAGCACATGGCCAGTAAATGTGCAATCAAATTTGTGCAGTCCCACTGGGATGAAGCATTTAGCGGTGTGAGATTTAAGTGTAACTGCAAAAACACAATTAATGGGAAATAAAGCAAGACAAAAGCACTTCATAAAATGGTGGTGGCATTGCTTCAATTTATCGACGGCACTAGACCATTACTTAATAGTGACATTAGGTGGCATTGCTTAATGTTTCATGTGATTTTACATTAACGGTAGCGATATGGGCGTAGGGAAAGTAGGGGCATAAAGTGGTGAGGCAGATGTGGTTGCCGAGAGTGGCAAACACTCAGTCAGCATGTTGGCATTTGTCCTATTTTTTATCTCCTCGGTGACATTTTCCTCTGTGAGCACAGGAAATCTAGACCTGCTCGTCCTCATTTGCGTTGTCCCCCAACACCCCTCACTTTCTTTCCATTTTCGACCAAGAGACAGGTCCACTTCCCCCCACCCTTCGTCATCCACCATGCTTTCTTCGCCTTTTTAGCCAAGAGACCGGTTGGGTAGCCAGTATCTATTACTTTCCCCCGTTTCCTCTTAGAACCAAGTCCTAGGTCCATGCTACAGCTTTCCCACTTTCTTCCCTGTTTGAACCAACTCTTAGATTCGACTGCATGAACTAGCTTTACCTCTTATAATAGTAAAAGTCTAGTGGCTTTGGAATAACCGATAGAAGTAGAAAAAGATCCACACGCAGCCAGGTGGGGAGTTGTGGCAGTAGAGCAAGGCAGGTTTCAAAGCAATATATACCCGAGGGTCGTCGGCATGTGGCAAAGATGGCGTTGGAGGCCGCATCTTGGACACAATATTGTAGGGGGAAGAAGGGGTCAGAGGACCTCCCGAGCCCGTGATGTCTCGGAGAGAATGACACGGCCGCCGATCGGGATGCGCGGGCAGCTATTGGTCTCCTCCCTCACCGCCGACGACCACGTGAACGATGCACCTACACCCCTGCCCCGGTTGAGGTGGTTCGGCCAGATATGTGATCAGCCATGAGCAGAGAGAGTGTGGCCACCTATGTCTTGCTTAGATATGGAGAGCATGAGAGAGCGCAAGTGAGGAACCCTAGTGAAGCCAGCACCGAGGCTCCTGCTTATATATATAGTGGAGTGATTTTGTTGTACCAGCCGTTATTAAATTGAATGTGCATGAACCACTCTTTTCATTTAAAGTTCAAGTAAAAATAAAACTTGATCAATAACGTACCACCGCGTCCAGGACGCACAATACTGTATCATTCACGTGCAGTCCCGACCCTCCATCAAGTTGAAAACTAGACTAGTCAAAATGTCAATTGGGATGCCTCTTTGTAAACAAATGTGCTCCTAGCTTCAAAAAAATGTGCTCCGACATGTACCCGTGAGTGGGTGTGAGAGAACTAGTGCGTGCGTGCACCGCTTCTCTTCGTGAGAGTACAATGTACTACGCCCAAAGAACTTTCGCCACAAGAGTAATAGTATAAGTGTGTGATGTGTGAGTTAAAATAAAAGGTGTGGGACGTCTTTTATTTTTTAGAAGTTCTAAGGGTAAGGTGTGACTAGCACGTATATGTGTTACGTCTACCTACAGATAGGCGGTGGGTGTGAGAGGACTCGGGAGAGTCATGACTCGCGAGGATGCATGTGTGCGTGAGAGATTGGGGCACGTATCAATGCAATGCATGTGCCCGTAAATCATATCTAACAAACGTTCGCCAAAAGCCATTTCCTAATGAACACCGTAAGAGCCATTAGATCGGCATCTGACAGTGTCAGTTTTGCCATGTCATTTAACTGAAGGGCCACTCCTCCGACACACAAATCTTCCACGTGAGTGTTAGCAACTGTCGTATGCTCCTCCCTCCGTTCCAAAATGTAGTGCATATAGCTTTATTGAAAATTCGAACCTCACAAACTTTTACCGAGTTTTCGTATACCAAAATGCACATATAGAATACCCAGTATATATCTTTTCATTCATCTTCAAGAAGTAACTATAAAGATGGGGGGGCAGTGTACAAAGAAAGACCGTCGTATGACCTGCAACAATTTCAACCATCCTTTGGTGTGGAGGAATATCATAGGAACTCTATATGATATGATTTTTATAGGATTTTTTTCTTTTAGAGCCAATTGGTTCATAGGAATAGATTCATATACTCCACATTTCAAAGGAAAATAAACATGATATCATTTTTATAGCTTTAGATCCACTTGGTTCATATGAATGGATTCCTATACTCCCACGATTTCAAAGGAAAATAAACATTAGTGTATATTCAATACAAAAGTTCCTTTTATGTGAACCAAATGACATCTCTTTTCTAATCCCTCATAGGAATTGAGATACATGTCATCTCTAGATTCATTAGAAAAGTTCCTATGATGTGAACCAAATGACATAACTTTTCCAATCCATACTCATAGGAATTGAGAGACATGTCAGCTCTTTCCCTACAACTTCCATGTATACATCTTCTCTATTCCTAAATAGCTAGTACAACCCACTAGTAGCTCTTTTCATGGACATGCATGCAACTCATAAATCACATTCTTTTTGTACTCGATGCATGCAAGCACCACATCATCAATTAGTGCATGTTATTCATAAGTTATTTCTTGCATTAGATTTTGTATCGACAATGTATGTGTTGGTCACGTGCACACATATGTAGTTCACATTAACATTTTTGTTAGAAATGTCATTCTTTTTACTGCAATTCATTTTTTCTCCTTGTATTACATATTCATTTTAAGCATACATTCACTTCCCATTAGTTAGAGATGTTTTTGGAGGAACTTTTATGCATTATTTTGAGTAGGAAATTTCATGCGGCAGTGGATATATCAAAATGCGAGGCCCATGCGTCATTTCGAACCTACGTCCACAATTTTTTGTACTACGTATATCTCCACTGGTCCCCGAACCCAAAAAGTTGCCTCGTTCCGGTAAAACCAAGCGGCCCACCCATGTTAAGGTGTCGACTCGAACTCAATCCCTCTCCCGTTTACTACGTCGTGGCTCCGCACACCGTAGTACTCCTACAAACCCTACCCGCCGCACGCATCATCCTTTTTCTTCAAGAGGACGAGGGAGAAGCGGATTTGTAGTGGAGGCTCCTACCCTAGGGTGCCCAAGGTAGCTGCCACACACATCATTGGTTTTCTCTTTTCTTTATGCTCTTGTGCCCTAGAGTGAAATGATGGTTGCTTTGTCTGTCCGGCTTGATGCGAGAAAGGTGGGGCTTTGTGATTTGACCCCTCATCGCTCATTTACTACTACCGCGGTGCTACGACTGGGGTCCCTCCAAGTCCAACAACCACTCCAAACTGTAATTTGGTGCATCGCACGTGGAACAAGACGGTGGATGAGCCACATGTCGGCCAAAGGGGTCCTGTTAAGTGTGTCGCCATTTCGTGTGCGAACTAACCCTGCTTGAGTTTCTACGCCAACACGACAGGAGCAGCCTATGACTTGGTTTTTCTCCTTGATGAATCCTGACTATATTGATCTAAAAAGATACTACTCCCTCCATCTCGGTTTATAGGGCGTGCATGTAGTTCTAGGTCATCCATTTGACTAACTAAATATGAGTTACTATGTCACAAAAAGTGTATCATTGCATTCTTAAGCGGATGTAGTTTCTAAACATATATTGTTCATCACATAGTACTATATAGCTAGTTAAATTCTCAACCTAGAACGATGTGCATGCCTATAAAACGAGACGGACAAAGTAGTAAAAATGAGGTGATTCTACCGAGCAGTGGGTGGGTGAGCATGGCATGTCATCCGGTCCCACGTGTCATGATGTACAAAGGCGATGCGCGTCCCTCTTCAGGTACAACAATGGCAGAAGAAATATGTGGTTTTCATGAAGGAAGGAGATGATGGCAAAGCGAATTCAGCTAAGTGTGAAATAATGGTTGGTTCATCCGTCTGGGAAGGTGCGACATTGTGATTTGACGTCTCATTGCTCATTACTACTACTGGGCCGCTACGACTGGGGTGCGTCCCCCTGCTGTTCTGCACTGTTATTGGGTGCATGGCACGTCGACCCAATTGCTATATGTCCCACATGTCGGCAAGAGGAAGTATAGAATTCATGAAAGCGAGTGTCTCCACTCTTTTCGTACGACGCAGGAGTATAAGACACAGCTTAGTTTTTGCTGCTTCACGCGATCCCTCGATACAAACCCGGACTGAAAAAGGCGAGGGCGGGTCTTATCCCGCATGGGAGGAAAGGGAGTTTGGCATAGTCTGTTTGAGGCAACGAGGCAGGAAGGGAAATAAGCAAATAAAGGTTGAGCGACTTAGTATTGGGAAAATCTGATTTTATGGAGTACGTACCCACTATGGAGGTAGTACGACTTACTACTCCCTCCTTTCTGGTTTATAGGGCTCATCTAAAAAAATTCGTTTGGATTTCGAGGCGCATTAAATCACCCGATGCATGCAGTATCAAGAGAGAACTCACTAATGCATGTAGAAGTTCATGGAAATTTCGTGGTCATGCATGCATTCGTTGTAATTAATGCATCGATAAACATAACTACTTGAGAAAAACGAGGGTACTAATTACTTGTGCAAACTACGAAATTAATTCCATCATTCACCGTCTACCTTAGTTTGAGAGATCTTGAAATTGAGCCATAAACCGGAAAGGAGGGAGTAGTAACATAGCCTAGGGTAGTTTGCTGCAGCACGGACTCCATGGGGATTGTTGTAGTACTACTACTCCTACTACTGAAACAGGTATATTTCAAACAATATAGTAATATCTCTAACCAAGGTATGGACGAGGAGTAACGGAGGGAGTAGTAAAATTTTCTCCTCGTCCTGTGAGCCACCACGCGCGTCGGCGAGGGAGTGGGCATAGGCATCGTAAGCAAGCTTCTCCTCGTCCTGCGACTCCGCGAGCCACCGCACCCGTGGGCGGGGGAGACGGTGTACTAAGCAAGCTTCTCCTTGTTATGCAAGTTGACGGGACACATCAAAAGTAATACGTACATGGCATCTCTTGTGTATAGAGCCTTACCTCTAAGGTAGGCTTCACATGGTTTGCCTCTTATCAAATGAAAAAACCACAATGTATAGAGAATCTAACCAGCCTCTAAGGTGGGCCCAAGCAGAAATTAAAAAAGTATTGATTAGCAACACATTTGTCCAATCAGTACTATTTCTCTTGTACTCCTACTTTCTTATGCTTCCTAAGACTGACAATTGGGACCAGATGGATTGTTACATTGTTAGAGGCAGCCTCTAAGGTTAGACGTGATGCTAGCCAATTTTTTGTTAGAGGCAGTTGATGCAATGTATAGAGGCCTTCCTCTAAGAGCAGACAGGGCTTAGAGGAAACAAAAAACATACATTTTGGATGCCCTAAGTGCCTACTTTCTGGTCTATTTGACTCAATTTAAAATCCACAATGCGTCCATAATAGATGTTGAGTGGTGGAATAAGTTTGTTACTTCTATAGTTCGCAAAAGTACTGAGCATGTGAGATGGTGAACAGAGGGAGTACGAAACCATTAGTACTACAGTTCTTTTGGAAGGGTTGTAGTAGTCCCTCCCATTCACATGGTGACATTTCAAGCTTCAATAAAAACATTGCACACAAGGATTAAGAGAAAACTCAGCAATGCATGTACTCCCTCAATCCATATAGGGTATAAAATGTGTTTTGGAGGCTAACTTTGACCACATGTTCGAGCAATACTATGACATCCAACTTACACAAATCTTACCATCAAATCCGTACAATGTCATTATACTAATAACACATGCATGCATTGCAATTAGTACGTAGATAAGGTAGTAAACACTCACTATCTAGTAGGAGTAGTACTACTTGTACTCTACACTACTACTACTACTATGAGGCCATCCTACTATGTCCCGACAGAAGACCATGGACGCCAATTATTCATTCATATTTAAATTTGATTTCACACAGCAAAATATCCATTAAAACAACACATGGCAAAACTTCACGGCGAACGATGGATTTGATTGTGCTGGGAGGGGTGGGGATGGAGGGGCTGTTTGGATCTTCCCGAGGTAGCCAAAATATTGGCGACCCTTTTGTCCACCCGTGCCTTTGCCACCGATGAACGAGGAAGAGCTCGCGCTTGAGACGAGCTCGCACGAGCTGTGCTTTTGTTGTCCCACCACGCCACCTTAACCGATCGTAGACCGACTGGCGACCCGCAGATTACACCATCCAACCGTAGCCACAAACATTCTGATAGATCAATCAACCGGACAAAATTAATGCAAACATGGTGATATTTCATATAAATAATGATGAAATTCATATAAAATACCGTATTTTCTTAGAAACATGACGAACTTCTTTACATTCAAATCAACTAAGCGGTGCTAGTCCTGAACAACACAGGTATAATAATACCTAGCCTAAATGGTCGCCTCCCGACCATTTCTCTTCCTTTTGTCTGGCAGCACGATCACCGGACTACCGGGAGCCCCGGAGGTATATGCTTCAGCGCAAAGGACGACTCGCTTCCCACCGCTCAACTGACTTGGCTAATACCAAAGATGGAGTCTGAAGGGGACTTCTTCGCTTCAACGAAGGTCCTCGCAACAAAAGGATCCGGCAACACACCGGTTGTGTACGCCGGCGTAGCCTCCGCGGTGGACTTCATGGGACCCAAGCGGCGGTGGCCTCTTGTGTTCTACTTCTCCTCGGTGATGGCGGTGGATGCGAAGGCGCTGGCCACCGACTCGTTGCTCTCTGCGCACCCGACTTCTGTCTCTGCTTGCATGGAGCAGCCGCAGGCATGGGAGTCTCGGCCACAGAAACGGGAGGCACGGTCGCAGACACGGGAGGTGCGGTATGAGGCGGCGGCGTGGCCGACAACGACGACGTCCGTGCTCCTCGTTGTGCCAGTTTGGAGCAGCTCGCCACTCCTCGTGGAGCTGGCCTGGAGCGGCGAGTTGCTGAGCCGCGCGCAGGCTTGGGGCGGCAACAGGATCCATTAGGCGAGGGGAGGGAGGTGGATCAGTGAGCTGCATAGCTCATATCCGGCGGGCTCGGCGGGCCACCCAGCCAGCTTGGATGTCGGATAACTACTCTTCGTAAGCCATTGTAAGAGTGGACAAAATGGTGAAGGAGGAGATAGGGGAGCGGCGGAGGTGTGTGATTCTTTGCCGACGTCTGGCCTCATTTAAATAAGAGATTAAATAGACGGTGGACATGAGGAGCTCGGCCGGCGTTCCGTTTAATGTTGGTCCGGTCATGAACGGACGTGTGTCCAGAGTGGGTTTCTCAGCTTCCACACGGGTTTCATGGAGGCGTTTGAATGCGGCAAGGAGGCGTGTTCAGTCGGGCGTGCAGCGAATGGTGCCCTCAACTCTGACGTACGACACCGCTCCATTCTTCCACTAACGTGTGGGGTCGTTGGGTTCCTGGCCTGCATGTCAGTGACCCAACGCAGGCAACACACAACAGAGGAGCTTTTGGTGGGCCAGGTCGGTCAGAAGCGGGCATTTCATAGATGATTGTTCATTGAGTGTGACGTCATCTATTTCATGTAGATAAGCCTACTATATAATGTAAGAGGATTTTAAAATTTTCATATATACATTGATAGCCCGTTTGATACGTTGTGATTCATAAAGACCGCTGCAAACATCATTAATACCCGTAACAATCCATGTCCTTACCAAAGGGTGCATGCACGTATAGGTTGAGCATGTGTCTTGCGTCGTGTGCTATGTGCATGCAGGCGTGCGAGTGTTGCGTGCGTGCATGTGTACGTTTCAGTGTTGCATGCATGTATGCGTGCGTTCGTGTGTTCGTGAGTGCATGTGTACATGTCAGTGTTGCACGCCTGCATGCGTGCGTGTGTTTGTGTAAGTGTTGTGTGCATGCATGTGTACGTACATGTGAGTATTGCATGCATGCATGCGGGCGTTGTGGGTGTATTTGTGCGCATGTGTGATGAGTTTGCATTCACCACAATGGCTCATGCGTGCGTGCAATTAAAACGGGCGACTCAGCATATCATCACAAGGCGATCCTTGGCCACTGTGGTTAAGGGGCACGGCCTGCCAACCAGAGGTCTCACGACTTCAAATCCCCACTGATCACTAATTTATTACCATTCCTGTCTTTCATATACGTGCTGAAGGGTGGGCCCTATGGTAATGTGCGCTGCTGAATGTGGACCGTTTGACTGGTCAATTGATCGTGTCATCAACAAATTACGGAGCTGTATGGTGAGCCAGTGACTGTATGATCACCACAAAATGTATTTTATTAACACAATACAGAGTCAAACTACCATTTCTTTATTTCATATACGCGTTGACAGGTGGGCCCCACGGTTACGCGTGCTGATGGTGCAACACTAGTTGCGCCACATGGAATGTTTGACTGGTAAATTGATGGTGTCATCAACAAAATACGGAGTTGTACGTGTGAGCCAGTGACCGTATAATCACGACATGTATTTTTTAACACTACACAAACGCAAGCGCTCATATATACGCGCAAACACTCACCACGATAAGCGCACACGCGCAGACCCTACCCCTATTAGCACCTTTGAGAGAGTGCGCCAGCATATGATCTTGAGATTTTACAAAGTCACCGTAGGTGCCTCATAGTCGAGGGGAACGTCTCCTCCCAATGAACGCACAACACCGGAAAATACTGAAATTAATCCAGGATAAATGCGAGCACTAGGACTTTAACCCTGGTGGGCTGGGGAAACGACTGTCCTCCTAACCATCCAACCACATGTTGATTAGCACCACAAAATTTATATGGTGACTGTGATGAGCTTATTCTGAAGTCCAGTGACCATATCGTGGTTTTGCTTCAAATACAATGACCATAAGTGTCGTTAACAAAATATGGAGCACACATCAAATACAATGTCCGTCAGTGTCATCAACAAAATACGGAGACGTATCGTGAGCTAGATACCGTATGATCAAAACGAGAATGAATACGGTGACCATAATGAGCATATTCTAAATTCCAGTGACTGTATAGTGCTTTCGCTTGAAATACAGTGACTGGCACGCGTGAATGTGTCAGGGGCATGCATACTTTTGGAGGGCCGAGAGATAGTTTGTGTGCATACATGAAAGTGGTGTAGAAAGAGGGGGTGTCCGGTGGAGATAAGGAGAGATATGCCCTTTGTTTCTCTTTCCCGTGACTAATATTTTAGGAGAAAATATAAACATTCACAATGTAGAACAAATATTATTGGATGCACCATGCAATTAACTTTCACGTATAGTGTTGTACTATTGGATATGCTTATTTTCTTAGTGGCTGATTGCGTGTGGGGTGTGGCGGGCACTGATACGTCTCCAGCGTATCTACTTTTCCAAACACTTTTGCCCTTGTTTTGGACTCTAACTTGCATGATTTGAATGAAACTAACCTGGACGGACGCTGTTTTCAGCAGAACTGCCATGATGTTGTTTTATGTGTAGAAAAGAGAAGTTCTCGGAATGTCCTGGAAATCCACGGAGGCACATTTTGGAATTAATAAGAATTTTTGGCGAAAGAATTAATGCCAGGGGGCCCATAGCCTGTCCACGAGACAGGGGGCGCCCCCCATAGGGCGCGACCTCCTATCTCGTGGCCCCCCTGGACCTCTACCGACGTCAACTCCAACTCCATATATTCACGTTCGGGGAGAAAAAAATCAGAGAGAAAGTTTCATTGCGTTTTACGACACGGAGCCGCCGCCAAGTCCTAATCTCTCTCGGTAGGGCTGATCTGGAGTCCGTTCGGGGCTCCGGAGAGGGGGATTCGTCGCCGTCATCATCATCAACCATCCTCCATCACCAATTTCATGATGCTCACCGTCGTGCATGAGTAATTCCATCGTAGGCTTGCTGGACGATGATGGGTTGGATGAGATTTACCATATAATCAAGTTAGTTTTGTTAGGGTTCGATCCCTAGTATCCACTATGTTCTAAGATTGATGTTGCTATGACTTTGCTATGCTTAATGCTTGTCACTAGGGCCCGAGTGCCATGATTTCAGATCTGAACGTATTATGCTTTCATGAATATATGTGTGTTCTTGATCCTATCTTGCAAGTCTATAGTCACCTATTATGTGTTATGATCCGACAACCCCGAAGTGACAATAATCGGGATACTTCTCGGTGATGACCATAGTTTGAGGAGTTCATATATTCACTATGTGTTAATGCTTTATTCCGGTTCTCTATTAAAAGGAGACCTTAATATCCCTTAGTTTCCGCTAGGACCCCGCTTCCACGGGAGGGTAGGACAAAGGATGTCATACAAGTTCTTTTCCATAAGCACGTATGACTATTTACGGATTACATGCCTACATTACATTGATGAATTGGAGCTAGTTCTATATCACCCTATGTTATAACTATTGCATGAGGAATCGCATCCGGCATAATTATCCATCACTGATCCATTGCTTACGAGCTTTTCATATATTGTTCTTCGCTTATTTACTTTTCTGTTGCTACTGTTACAACTACTACAAAACCCCAAAAACATTTATCTTTACTTTTGCTACAGTTACCTTTATTATCATACCACTTTTGCTAGTAAACACTTTGCTGCAGATACTAAGTTATCCAGGTGCGGTTGAATTGACAACTCAACTGCTAACACTCAAGAATATTCTTTGGCTCCCCTTGTGTCGAATCAATAAATTTGGGTTGAATACTCTACCCTCGAAAGCTGTTGCGATCCCCTATACTTGTGGGTTATCAAGACTAATTTCTGGCGCCGTTGCCGGGGAGCATAGCTCTATTCTCTGAGTCACTTGGGATTTATATCTATTGATCACTATGAAGAACTTGAAAGACGATCGAACTACTATTTTGCCCTCAACTACGAGGGGAGGTAAGGAACTGCCATCTAGCTCTGCACTAGATTCTCCTTCCGTTATTAGTAGGCTTGCGACACCTGAACCTGCTACAGCTATAAATTCTGATATGTCGCATGTTATTGATGATGCCACTTCTGCTATGCATGATGAAACTACTTCTGTGCGTGATACTACTTTGCCATTAGGTGAATTTCTTAATGAACAACTTGCTAGAGTTAGGGGGAATGAAATTACTGAAGATCCTATTACTGATGATAGTGATGATGAAGGTTCCCCTAATGATTATATATTACATGTTCTTCCTAAGGGTTATGTTATGAATGAAAAAACTGCTATGGAAATCCTTGCTTGCAATGATAGAAATGATCTTAAGAAATTATTAGCTAAATGGAAGCAACAGTCTCTTAATGCTAGAATGAAACCCGATCCTTCTTTTGCTACTTCACCTATATGTGTTACTGATAAGGATTATGAGTTCTCTATTGATCCTGATATTAGTACTTTAGTTGAATATGATCCTTTTTATGGCCTTGAATCTGAAACTGTTGTGGCACATCTTACCAAGTTGAATGATATAGCCACCCTATTTACTCATGATGAGAAGTTTCGCTATTTATACATCCTTAAGATATTTTCGTTCTCATTAAAGGGTGATGCTAAAACTTGGTATAATTCTCTTGCTCCTGGTTGTGTGCGTAGTCCCCAGGATATGATTTATTACTTTTCTGCTAAATATTTCCCTGCTCATAAGAAACAATCTACCTTGCGGGAAATATATAATTTTGTGCAAATCAAAAAAAAAGTCTCCCACAAGCTTGTGGGAGGCTTCTCCGGTTACTTAATGCTTTCCCTGATCATCCTCTTAACAAAAATGAAATACTTGATATCTTTTATAATGTACTAACCGATGCTTCCAAGGACTGCTTGGATAGTTGTGCTGGTTGTGTTTTCACGGAAAGAACAGTCGTCGAAGCTGAAATACTATTGAATAATATTAGTACTTTAGTTGAATAATATGTTGACTAATGAAATACATGGTCTTAATATACCGCCTGAAGAACCACATTGTCCTGATAACCAGACACATGTAGTAAAGGTAAATTCTCTCTATAGATATGATAAAGTTGAAATACCCTCTACTAAATTTCATAGCCCGTGCTTAGATGAATTTGACGACTTTATGGCTAGACAAGAAAGGTTTAATGCTTATGTTGGTAGAGAGTTAAAGAATAATGCTTTCGAGATAGGACGCGTAGGTGATAATCTGGCTAGAATGAAAGATGAACTTCACCGCATTAGCAAATATGCTTCTATGGTTGCTACTCAAGCTGAGCAAGTACTCAAAGCTCAAAATGATTTGCTTGATGAATTGAATAATAAAAATGACTTTGCTGTTAGAGTGTCTACTAGAACTGGTAGAATGACTCAGGAACCTTTGTATCCTAAAGTCCACCCTAAGAGAATCGAGCAAGATCCTCAGAGAAATAATTTAGAGGCACCTAGTTCTTCTACAAAGAAGAAGAAGAAAAATGATAGAACTTTGCATGCTTCTAGTGAACCTACTGTAGACACACCTAAAAATCCCAATGATATTTCTATTTCTGATGCTGAAACACAATCAGGTGATGAACATGAACCTAGTGATAATGTTAATGATAATGTTCATGTTGATGCTCAACCTAGCAAAGACAATGATGTAGAGATTGAACCTGTTGTTGATCTTGATAACCCACAATCGAAGAATCAACATTATGATAAGAGAGATTTTGTTGCTAGGAAGCATGGTAAAGAAAGAGAACCATGGGTTCAGAAACCCTTGCCCTTTCATCCTAAACCATCCAAGTCAAAGGATGATGAGGATTTTGAGCGCTTTGATGAAATGATTAGGCCTATTTTCTTACGTATGCGCTTAACTGATATGCTTAAAGTAAATCCTTATGCTAAGTATATGAAGGATATCATTACAAACAAAAGAAAGATACCGAAAGCTGAAATTTCCACCATGCTTGCTAATTACACTTTTAAGGGTGGAATACCAAAGAAACTTGGAGATCCGAGTGTACCAACTATACCATGTTCCATTAAAAGAAATTATGTTAGAACTCCTTTATGTGATCTTGGAGCCGGTGTTAGTGTTATGCCTCTCTCTTTATATCATAGACTTGAATTGGATAAGTTGACACCTACCGAAATTTCTTTGCAAATGGCTGATAAATCAACTGCTATACCTGTCGGTATTTGTGAGGATGTGCCTGTTGTGGTTGCAAATGTCACTATCTTAACGGACTTTGTTATTCTTGATATTCCCGAGGACGATAGTATGTCTATTATCCTTGGTAGACCTTTTCTTAATACTGCAGGGGCTGTTATTGATTGCAACAAAGGTAATGTCACTTTTCATGTTAATCGTAATGAGCATACGGTAAACTTTCTGAGGAAACAACCTCAAGTTCATAGCATCAATTCTATTGAAAAAGTTCCAACTATCATTTTTGGAGGCTTTGAATTTCCTCTCCCTACTGTCAAGAAAAAGTATGATATTCTTATTGTTGGGGATTTTCATATCCCCGTTGAGGTAGCTTAGTGTTATTCGAAATTTCTCCGGTTCCTTGTTATTCGGAATGAGTTTGTTAACAAGACTTGATCAACCTTGTTAGTGGGTTCATTTTGATGATCACGAGATGGATGAAACTAGAAGGAACAACCTTCTGTACCCTCTTTTTACTTTCTGTTATTTAGAATAAATAAAGAAAAAATAGTATTATCCGTCTATTTTCTGAATTATCCGTGCATTAAAAAAATAGTCCAAAAATAAAAGTGCTCCAAATGCCCTGCAAATTTAGTATGATTTTTTTCTGGAATATTTGAGGATTTTAGGCATTGAAAACACTGCAGGAGGGGCAAGCACCAGGCCACGAGAGAGGAGGGCGCCCCCCTGTAAGGCGCGCCCCCTGTCTCGTGGGCCCCTGGTGGCTCCCCTCCACTTATGCCAGCACCCACACACTTCATCTTCTAGCCAAAAAAATCCCCATCCAGCTCAAGCACGAGTTCTAGCTCGTTTTGCTGCGATTTTCGATCTCTTAGCTCAAAGCTCCATTCACAAAACTACTTTGGGAGATTGTTGCTTGGTGTCGGTGTCAAAACCGGCGGATCTCAGGTAGGGGGTCCCGAACTGTGCGTCTAGGCGGATGGTAACAGGAGACAAGGGACACGATGTTTTTTCCCAGGTTCGGGCCCTCTCGATGGAGGTAAAACCCTACTCCTTCTTGATTAATATTGATGATATGGGTAGTACAAGAGTGGATCTACCACGAGATTAGAGAGGCTAAACCCTAGAAGCTAGCCTATGGTATGATTGTTGTTCGTCCTACGGACTAAAACTCTCCGGTTTATATAGACACCGGAGAGGGCTAGAGTTACACAGAGTCGGTTACAATGGGAGGAGATCTTCATATCGTATCGCCAAGCTTGCCTTCCATGCCAAGGAAAGTCCCATCCGAACACGGGACGGAGTCTTCAATCTTGTATCTTCATAGTCCGGGAGTCCGGCCAAAGGTCATAGTCCGGCCATCCGGACACCCCCTAATCCAGGACTCCCTCAGTAGCCCCTGAACCATTCTTCAATGACGACGAGTCCGGCGCGCAAGTTGTCTTCGGCATTGCAAGGCGGGTTCCTCCTCCGAATACTTCATAGAAGATGTTGAACACCAGGATAGTGTCCGGCTCTGCAAAATAAGTTCCACATGCCACCGTAGAGAGAATAATATTTGCACCAATCTAATCTGCTGACGTATTCCGCAGCGTGACATCACGCCACGGCCAGGCTTTTATTCATTTTACTGTTCCACCTCAGCGCGTTTAGCGAGGCGGTTTCCTTGGCACGTCTTGTCAAAGCAGAGATCGTGTCCCCTTATTCCGGGATTCTCATCAATACGGGCGTGGGTAACCCAACCGCGCCATTAACCGCGGCGCTTGGGAGATAAGCGAGTTTTATTAGGCCGGTGGGGGTCGTAGTTTCGGCCGCCCATATAAGGGGATAAGAATCCGCCCTTTCCATTCACGCCTTCTTCCTCCTTTGCTTATTCGTCCCTGCGCGCTCGAGCTCCAACGCCCAAGCCCGCACTTCCCACCTCAACCTTCTCCAATCATGTCCGGAGCGGGAGGTAGATGGATGGCCTCCTCCGTCACGGAGGGGCAAATCAAAAAGCTGAGGAAGGCCGGATACTTGTCTGACGACATCGCGCACCGGCTTCCAGATGAGGGGCAACTCATCCCCACCCCTAGGCCCCATGAGAGGGTTGTATTTCTCCCCCATTTCCTCCGCGGACTGGGTTTTCCTCTTCACCCGTTCGTCCGGGGGCTCATGTTCTACTACGGCCTGGACTTCCATGATCTGGCCCCGAACTTCATCCTCAACATCTCGGCGTTTATCGTCGTGTGCGAGGCCTTCCTCCGCATCCAGCCTCACTTTGGCCTATGGCTGAAGATCTTCAGCGTCAAGCCGAAGGTCGTGGGCGGCCGCCAAGCGGAGTGCGGAGGTGCCATGGTGGGCAAGATAGCCAACGTTACATGGCTCGAGGGCGCCTTCGTAGAGACCATCAAAGGGTGGCAATCGGGGTGGTTCTATATCACCGAGCCGCGTGACCCTGAATGGGCAGCGGCCCCCGAATTCCGATCTGGTATCCCCACACGGCTCACATCTTGGAAAGAGACGGGCCTATCGTGGGGTAATTCGGCGGAAGTGACCGGACTTCAAACCTGCATCAAAGACCTGATCGACAGGAAGGTTAAACTCGTCAACGTAGTCCAGGTCATGCTCTTCCGCCGGATTCTCCCGTGTCAACGACGGGCTTTCAGCTTGTGGGAGTTCGACCCGGCCCAGCACCAGACTTTGTCCCGGCTCTTCGACACAAAGCATGGGGATGCCTGGAAGGTGCTATTCAAGAGCTCCGAGGTCTCCCCTCCCGTCACTGAGGATCGCAGATTCTGCGCCGAGCGCCAAGCCAGCACGGTGAGCTTAATTTTCCCTTTACGGGGTATTTGTTTTTCATAGATTTGATTCTATGCGGGATCTAAACCCCCATCTCTTTAACAGGACTGGCAGAAAAAGGCCGGACAGATCAACTGTCCGGCTCCCTTGCCCGAAGACCCAGCGGACGCTCGCTTGACGAAGCTGCTGGTTCCGGCACCTCACGTGGTGCCGGAGAAGAAGGCCAAGAAGAAGGCCACGGGGACTCGAAAGAGTTCCCGGCGCCTGGTGGTGTCGGATTCATCGCCCGACAAACCCGAAGCACCCTCCACCTCTGAGGACGAGGAGGAGGAGGAAGAAGAAGCCTCTCCCCCTCCAACGGGGAAGGAAAGAAAAGGAATGCCGCCCCAACTGGGGAGGCCGGAGGGTCCAAGAAGGGGAGAACCCTCCTTCTGGACTACACCTCCGACGCCGAAGACGGCGGGGAGGAATGGCCATCCAGGGTCAAGCCCCTGGAAAAATCATAAGCATACGGTCATACGAATAACTTATGACGCCCCTCCATTATTTGGCATTTTCTGACGCCGCATTTGATCATGCAGTCCGCCCAAGGCTCAGCTCGACGATTCGACGAGCGGCTCCTTGGATTCGTCGGATGTGAATAGCGCTTCACTCCGACGGCCTCCTCCCCTCTCCCTACGGATGACGCCGAGGTGGAGTCCCAAAAGGGACTAAACCAGGAGGAGGTGGTCATGGAGGCGCCGCAAGGCGACTTCCCGGACTCCAGGCCCAAAGGGGGTAAAGCCCCGGAGGGATCCAAGTCCGGCCCCGGGCCGGACACTGCTCCGGAACCATCAGTGGTTCCAGAGTCCGACAGGTGGCGCCTTCATAAGAAGGGCAAGCCTACGACGCGGGCGACCTCCGTCCATCTGGAGGCGTCGGACAATTTGCTGGAGGTGCTTAACGGCGCCTCCATCGACAAGGAACACCGCACTGTTATGAGTGCGGTGATTCAGAAGGTTCAGTCCGCCAAGAGCAGGCTGACAGAAGCCTGTACAAGTCTGTTAACAGGCTTTGAGGTATGTGTTCAAAAACATATAAAAATGTCACCGCATAGACAGTAGCCCCTGATGCTCAGTTCGGCGTTCGGAAAGAAAAGCCGAGCTGAGGATCTAAAAAGATATACACAGGAGTCTAACAAAAATATGTCAATATGGGAATGCAGGCTACGCTGATGACCTCTGCCGCACTGACTGCGGAGGTCAAAGTATTGAAGGAGAACCTCGAGCGGTCCGAGAACGAGCTCGGCCGTGCAAAGAAGCAGCTCGAGGACAAGGAGGGCATGTAATACCGCATGTGAATGTATATAGAAATACTTGGTTGCAAATAATGACAGGACCAACGTAAATGTTGCAGGGGCCACAGCCGAGGTGGCGACCCTGAAGGAGGCGGTCTCCAAGGCCGAAAATAGTGCGGCCCTGGAGTGCACCGAGCGAGAGAAGCAGGAGGCGCGGGTGGCGGAGGTGCGGCAAGAGCTCCAGGCTCTCGTGGAAAAACACAAGAGTTTGGAGCGTGACTCGAAGACTCGAGAGTCTGAGCTCGCCTTGGCTCTGGAGAGTGCCAAGACCGCTAAGGCCGAAGCCCAGAAGGCCCTTCAAGAGATCGAGGCGATGAATAAGATAGCGGCGGGTAAGGCATTCTTTATGCAAAGCAAGAATATAAAAGTAAATTGTCTGTTACTTACCCGAATCCGGAGCTCTCCAGGAGCGTTCGCCGGTCTGCCCTGTAGTGTGTCTGATGCTGCCGCATTCTACCGAGCCGAAGAGGGGAGCTCGATGGAAAAGGTGTTCTGGTCTCAATATGCTGAGGCCAAACATCCGGTGCTCCTGAGCGACCAGCTGAAGCAGCTGGTCGAACTCCACAAGGTGGCCGAACAGGCCATGAAGGGCCTCATAGTTCGGCTGTGGCCTAGAGAAGCCATGCCTCGGAGCTACTTCGGTCTGGTGCGGCGGCTAGTGGATGCGTGTCCGTGGATTGTAGTCGTCAAGCGCTCCGTCTGTATCGAAGGTGCCCATCGGCCCCTTGCCCGTGCTAAAGTGCACTGGGGCAAGCTGGACGGTGAGAAGCTTTTGACAGGCGGGCCACCGCCGGGCAAGGAGTATCGTACGCCCAAGATGTATTATAAGGGCGTACTGAAGGGTGCCCGCCTTATAACGAACGAATGCTCCAAGGTGTAATTTTTTAGTATACTCGCATCTGTTATCCTGTACGCTGAAAACTTTGTTCATATGCGTTAATCAATGCTTTGTAAATTTAAAATATTACCTTATGTGCGGCCGTTTATCAAATCTGAGAGATGCAAGTTGTCGGCTTCTACCCCCATGCCACGAGTGCTGGGGTGTTTGGGATAAACCTGAGCGCTCCTGTTCCCATTCTTGGGTCCATCTAGGGAGGCGCTCAGCACAACGAACCAGGCAATCAGACTTATAATGCTTTATCACTCTCACTTAGCCATAGAATTCTATAATCTTAAATTTCGGCGAAGCCCCTAGTATTTCGAAGATCGAGTTCGGGGCGCTATCCACGCCTAGGCCGGATAAGTAAGGCTCCTCGCTCTAAGCGGCATAAGTCTTTAAGGACTCGAAAAACCTCGCGAACAGCGACTGGTCTCTCGCACTATCATGACGGTTAGTTTTAGCTTTCTCTACTGAGTTGTTAACCCAGCTCAACTGGGGCACAATCGCAGTAGTTCTCCCAGCGCTACCTTAGCCAACATTGCGGAACGTAAGGTACCAAAACATGGGAGCCGGGCAAACCCAACTATTGACCAAAGACATGATTCGGAGCCGATGCATAGAGTGCTATAAGTTCGGGGTGCCGCACTCATGAGAGTGTTCGGTCTTCTCACACCATGTTATGGGGTGCTGAAGCCCCTGGTGTATTGGCCGTACCAAAGTGTACGGTTGCAGAATGTCATGACTGAACATATTTGTATATAAAAAATAGATGAGTACAATAATAGATAAGAGCTATGTATTGTTTATTAAAAAAGGGCTGCTACGAAAGCAGAAGATACAAGTAGTGCGATAAGCAAGAGATGATATTATTTGAAATGTCCCCCTCTAGGGGCGAGCTGCGAGATTTTAAGTAAAATAGGTATTAAGCTCGTTATAGAGACCACCTGGACATTTGACGCGGCTTGTTCTCTCCCTGGCTGTTGCATCGTGTGTTCGGCGAGTGTATTGCCGGACAGGCCTTCCGAATAGTTGGGTCTTGAAAGTGTATAAAAAGGAAACGGCGGAATAGGGAGCCCCTTAGTGCGGTTGAGCCGCATTCTGGGCATGCCGTAGTTGTGCCCCTCCCCTTATGCCCATGGTATCTCTAGGGTGTAGTTATGTACGCGTGGTACCGATATCACCATCTGGCGAGGGCTGGGGTTGGGGCCGCACTGCTATGCTTACTCGGAACGTGCCAGCCGGATTTGTTGTAGGTTACTTCGGGCTCACTTGACGTTGTCCGGACATTTGACACCTGGATTGGAGAATTGCCTTGAGAGGCTACTCTGTACTTCCGCCGCCAGGGCTGCCGTGTGCTCCTCCGTTCGGAGAGAGCATTCAGTGTTTCCATTTACCGTGATGACTCCGCGAGGTCCTGGCATCTTGAGCTTGAGATATGCGTAGTGCGGCACCGCATTGAATTTTGCAAATAGGGTTCGTCCGAGCAGGGCGTGATAGCCATTGCGGAATGGGACTATGTCGAAGGTTAACTCTTCGCTTCGGAAATTATCCGGGGATCCGAAGACCACTTCGAGTGTAACCGAGCCTATACAACTGGCTTCTACACCTGGTATGACGCCTTTAAAGGTTGTCTTTGTGGGTTTAATCCTTGAGGGATCGATACCCATTTTCCGCACTGTATCCTGATAAAGCAGGTTCAGGCTGCTGCCGCCGTCCATTAAGAATCTGGTGAGGTGAAATCCGTCGATAATTGAGTCTAGGACCAATGCGGCGAATCTGCCGTGACGGATGCTAGTGGGGTGGTCCCTTCGATCAAAAGTGATCGGGCAGGAGGACCATGGGTTGAACTTTGGGGCGACTGGCTCCAACGCATAGACGTCCTTGAGAGCACGCTTCCGCTCCCTTTTGGGGATGTGGGTTGCGTATATCATGTTCACCATCCGCACTTGCGGGGGGGATCCCTTCTGTCCTCTGTTGTTCGGTGGCCGGGGCTCCTCCTCGTTATCGCTATGCAACCCCTTGTCTCTGGTTTCGGCACTTAACTTGCTTGCCTGCTTGAACACCCAACAATCCCTGTTGGTGTGGTTGGCTGGCTGTTCGGGGGTGCCGTGTATCTCGCACGAGCGATCGAGTATCCGGTCTAAGCTGGATGGGCCCGGAGGGTTTCTTTTGAATGGCTTCTTCCGCTGACCGGGTTTAGAGCCTTTGAATCCGGCATTGACTGCCATATCTTCAGTATTGTCTCCGTTAATGCGGCGCTTGTGCTTGTTGCGACGTGACCTGCCGTTGTTGTCCTTGGTATCCGAATTGCCAGGGCTCTTGGTTATGTTATTGCTACGAGCTAGCCAGCTATCTTCTCCCGCACAAAAGCGGGTCATGAGTGTCGTGAGGGCTGCCATATATTTCGGCTTTTCCTGTCCTAGGTGTCGGGAAGCCATTCATCTCGGATGTTGTGCCTGAAGGCTCCAAGGGCCTCGGCGTCCGGACAGTCGACTATTTGATTTTTCTTGGTTAGGAACCGTGTCCAGAATTGTCTGGCCGATTCCTCTGGCTGCTGGATTATGTGGCTTAGGTCATCGGCGTCTGGTGGTCGCACATAAGTGCCCTGGAAGTTGTCAAGGAATGCGGATTCCAGGTCCTCCCAGCAACTAATTGACTCTACTGGCATGCTGTTAAGCCAATGTCGATCTGGTCCTTTAAGCTCGAGCGGGAGGTATTTGATGGCGTGTAGATCATCACCACGGGCCATGTGGATATGAAGGAGATAATCCTCGATCCATACCGCAGGATCTGTTGTGCCATCGTATGATTCGATGTTTATGGGTTTAAAGCCCTCGGGGATTTGATGATCCATTACTTCGTCTGTGAAGCATAGTGGGTGTGCGGCGCCCCTGTATTGGGCTATATCACGACGCAGCTCGGATGAGCTTGGTCTGTTGTATTCGGCCTGGCCGTACTTATCATGTCCGGCGTGACGGCTAGCGTCACGTGAAGCGGGGCGCCCATGCGATCCGTAGATCGATCTTGTTTGTCTTGCCTTATTCTCCAATATGTCTCGCATGTCTGTTGTGTCTCCCCGTACTCTGGTATGTTTGGAGCGCTGCCGGGGTGCGGCTTGGGTCGAGGGCCTGAAGGCCTCTCTGTCGCGGCCACGGGGTGGCCGATCGGGCGCATCGTACGCTGGTGATGTAGGTTTAGTTGCTTCCTCCTCAAGTTGGGGTAGCAGCCTGCGCTTTGGGTAGCTCTTGGTGGGGCGTTCGAGTTTATACTCTTCGGCCGCCAGGACTTCAGTACATCTGTCGGCTAGCAAGTCTTGGTCAACTCTAAGATGCTGCTGTTTTTTCTTGAGGCTGCTTGCCATGGCCATAAGCCTGCGTTTGAAACGCTCTTGTTCGGCGGGATCCTCCGGCACAACGAATTCGTCGTCGTCGAGGCTTGCCTCGTCTTCGGAGGGAGGCATATAATTGTCGTCCTTGACCTTTATGTCGGCCGCTCTCTCATGAGGGCTGGCTCCTTCGTCCTCCTGTAGTGAATCCTGCTAGAGGGGGTTGTCTTCGGCACTGTCCAGCGTGTTGTTATCTCCGGTGCCGGAATCGCTGATTTTGCTTTGGCGGGACTTAGAGCGGTGCCGTTGACGTCGGCGCTTGGGTTGCTTCTTGGAAGGGCCGTCCTCCGTTTTTTCATTGCCATCCCCTGCTTTGGGGGTGTCGACCATGTATATGTCATATGACGAGGTGGCTTTCTAGTTCCCTATAGGTGCTGGTTCTTGGTCGTCTCCTTCATCGGCGTCCATACCGTCGATGTCTTCGGAGTCAAAGTCGAGCATGTCGGTTAAATCGTCGACAGTGGCTACGAGGTGGGTGGTGGGTGGGCCTCGAATTTCTTCGTCATCCGCATCCCAACCATGCTGACCGTAATCCGGCCAGGGCTCTCCTGACAAAGAGAGAGACTTTAGTGAATTCAGGATATCGCCAAAGGGCGAGTGCTAAAAGACGTCCGTGGCGGTGAACTCCATGATCAGAGCCCAATCGGGTTCGATCGAAAGAGGTGCAGGATATACGGAGTCCGGAACGGAGTCCGGCACCTTGGAGTCACGGGCCCTGCAAAGGACTAGGCTGGTATTCGACTCTATCACCGTAGACATTGCAGCTCCGGGGGTGGCGTCCAACCGTCCATCCCCGACTAGCGCAGTCGGCTCCGAGCTAATGATCGGAGCGGACACCTGAGCAGCACTCTGGGCGCTGTCCGGCTGCAGAGTTAGATCATGCCCATCGGGACAGAGCGGCACGCTTGGCCATGGCTCGAATCCATCGAAGATCAAGTCCCCGCGGATGTCGGCCGTGTAATTTAAGCTTCCAAACCTGACCTGATGGCCAGGGGCGTAGCTTTCGATCTGCTCCCGATGGCCAAGCGAGTTGGCCCGCAGTGCGAAGCCGCCGAATACGAAGATCTGTCCGGGGAGAAAGGTCTCACCCTAGACCGCGTCGTGATTGATGATCGAAGAAGCCATCAGGCCTAAAGGTGACGACACAGAGGAACTCTCAATGAAAGCACCAATGTCGGTGTCAAAACCGGCGGATCTCGGGTAGGGGGTCACGAACTGTGCGTCTAGGCGGATGGTAACAGGAGACAAGGGACATGATGTTTTTACCCAGGTTCGGGCCCTCTCGATGGAGGTAAAACCCTACTCCTGCTTGATTAATATTGATGATATGGGTAGTACAAGAGTGGATCTACCACGAGATCAGAGAGGCTAAACCCTAGAAGCTAGCCTATGGTATGATTGTTGCTCGTCCTACGGACTAAAACTCTCCAGTTTATATAGACACCGGAGAGGGCTAGGGTTACACAGAGTCGGTTACAATAGGAGGAGATCTTCATATCGTATCACCAAGCTTGCCTTCCAGGCCAAGGAAAGTCCCATCCGGACACGGGACGGAGTCTTCAATCTTGTATCTTCATAGTCCGGGAGTCCGGCCAAAGGTCATAGTCCGGCCATCCGAACACCCCCTAATCCAGGACTCCTTCACTTGGTATGTGACTCCTCCATTGGTCCAATTAGTTTTTGCTCTAGTGCTTTGTTCATTGCAAATTTTTGCTGCATAGGTGACCATGTTCTTGAGCTTGTATGTTAAATTTTTGAGGTCCCAAGCAATTCCAACGCATGATATAGGCTCTAGGCACTTGTAGGAGTAGTTGCTATCAATCTTGTTTAGTTTTATCCACTTTTATTTTGAAGTTACTAAAATTTCAGAAATTTTTAGAAAATGTTAAGGAGGCTCTTTAAAGGCTCTTCTAGCCAAAGCTCTAAGGAAAAACAAGACAAAGAGAAGGAAAAAGCCAAGTATAATCTTCCTTGCTTAGCGGAAGTACGGTCGTGCGAATGGCTATGTGAGGATTTCTTGAAAGAAGCCGGAATTCATGAAGACTTTTATGCTTTAATCGAGACTGCAGGCCTCACCAATTAAATGAATGACCGAATCGATCAGTATCTCTGACTTACCAATACTTTCGTGCAAAACTTTTATTATTATCCTAAGAAATCACCGCCTGCAGTATCATTTCATTTATATGATGAATTCAAAGAAATGTCTTTACATCATTTCGTGCGGTGTGTAGGATACCTTATGAGGGAGAATTAGAGGAACCCCATCGTGATGATGTGGGTGGCTTTGTTAACACTATAGCTGTAGAGGAGCCAAAGAAGGGCTCCGACGCAAAAGTCTCTAGCATACACTTTCCTGTTTTACGCTACTTTGCCATATTTGCTAGCAGATGCTTGATTGGTCATGGAAATAGTGGGAATTTGAGTGTCCCTGATATTATCATTCTTCAACATGCCTTACATGGAGACAATAAGTATAGGTGTTGTCGTTGCTAAACGGCTAGCCCTGAATCGTACAAAAGGCCCCATATTTTGAGGTATCTATGTTGCACGTCTTGCTGAATATTGTCAGATACCCATTAGGCGCCATGAGGAGGAGTAGACAAAATTATCTCCTCACATTTTAGATTACAAGAGCATGGTAGCACACAACTTTATTGTTGACAACGAAGAGAAGATGCTCTTGTATAGACTTAGATTCAATAAGAAACACTTTGAGTTTATTATTTTGCTTGCGCCTCTGTTGTTTGATTTGCTTGCAGAAAATCGTCTTGTCACGCTGGAAGCGGTCAACAATCACCAAGCTCAAGCTTTTACTCCAAAACCTGAACCTGAGCTGGACCCTTATCGTGCATCATCTGTCCAGTGGGATCCGGAGATGACCAGCCACACAAGTTTATTGTTGACAACGAAGAGAAGATGCTCTTGTATAGACTTAGATTCAATAAGAAACACTTTGAGTTTATTATTTTGCCTGCACCTCTGTTGTTTGATTTGCTTGCAGAAAATCGTCTTGTCACGCTGGAAGCTGTCAACAATCACCGAGCTCAAGCTTTTACTCCAGAACCTGAACCTGAGCTGGACCCTTATCGTGCATCATCTGTCCAGTGGGATCCGGAGATGACCATCCAGTGGTATCCTGATTACACCTGCCAGTACACCGGGGAGAGTAGCGGCGGTCCCTGGCATTAAACCAACTTAGGCCAAAAGCCTAAGCTTGGGGGTACTACGTATTCCTCACCGACTTTACATTCATGTTCACACACTAGTCGTCGATGCTCATACTCTTTCATTGTATTATCCATGTTAGTTTAAATTTCTTTTTCTAGTTTTCTTTTTGTGTGTTTGGTAAACCTTAAGTAAAACCAAAAAAATAGTTAGTTTAATTTCTGTGCTTGTAGTAGAAATTAAAATGAAAACCCAAAAAGATTTCTAGTTCTTCTTTTTACTTGTTGGGAGCTTGACCATGTAAATAGTTTTATTTTCTTTTCTTTCTTTTGGGGGTGGAGAAGACTATAGTGAAAATTCTTAGTGGCTCTTTTATGCATGATTGTTTATTTAACTTAGAGCCCATATTACTCTTTAGAGATTATAGTTGCTTGTGACATGCTTGATTAGCTATGAGTTATAATGGTTTACCTTGCGTGCCAACATGCTATTAGAATGATTATGATGTGGTATGATGGGATGGTATCCTCATTTGAATGAATTGAGTGACTCAACTTGGCACTTGTTCACACATGTAGTTGAATCAAATCAACATAGCCTTCATGATATTTATGTTCATGGTGGATTATATCCTACTCATGCTTGTACTCTGTGTGAATTAATTCTAATGCATGCTTACGACTGTCGTCGCTCTTTCAGTTGGTCGCTTCCCAGTCTTTTGCTAGCCTTCACCTGTACTAAGCGGGAATACTGCTTGTTCATCCAAAATCCTTAAAACCCAAAGTTGTTCCATATGAGTCCACTATACCTACCTATATGCGGTATAAACCTGCCGTTCCAAGTAAATTTGTATGTGCCAAACTCCAAACCTTCAAATGAAATTCTGTTTTGTATGCTTGAGCAGCTCATGTTACAACTAGGGCTGCCTATATCTTCCATGCTAGGTGGGTTATTCTCAAGAGGAGTCGACTCCGCTCCTCAATCACGAGAAAGGGCCGGTAACCGGGATGCCCAGTCCCATGATCCAAAAAGATCAAAGCAAAACAAAATAATTAAACAAAACTCCACTAGGGCTGTTGTATGTTGGAGGCACTCGTTGTTTCGAGCAAGCCATGGATTGATGCTTGTTGGTGGTTGGGGGAGTATAAACCTTTACCATTCTGTTTGGGAACTGCTTATAATGCATGTATTATGGAAGATATAGCCATCTCATAGTTGTTGCATTGACAACAAAAGTATGCCGCTCAAAATGTTATTCAATTTCAATTTTGAAATCGAGCTCTGGCACCTCTACAAATCCCTGCTTCCCTCTGCGAAGGGCTTATCTATTTAATTTTATGTTGAGTCATCACCCTTCTTATTAAAAAGCACCCGCTGGAGAGCACACTGTCATTTGCATCATTATTATTGGTTTATATTGGGTATGACTTGACTAGATCTATTTTACCATGAATTACAATGTTTAGTCAGTCCTTGATCTTTAAAGGTGCTCTGCATTTATGTTTTGCGGTCTCAGAAAGGGCTAGCGAGATACCATTTTGTTATATCATGTTATGATTATTTTGAGAAAGTGTTGTCATCCGAGTTTTATTATTATGGCTCGTTAGCTGATTATGTTATTGATATGAGTAATTGTGAGAGTTAAGTGTTATTGTGAGTATGGTTAGTTCATAATATTTGCTGAAACTTGAATGCTGGCTTTTCATGTTTACAACAACAAGAGCAAACAGAATTTGTAGAAGTTTTTCTTTATCACTTTCAGTTTATCAACTGAATTCCTTGAGGACAAGCAAAGGTTTAAGCTTGGGGGAGTTGATATGTCTCCAACGTATCTACTTTTCCAAACACACCTTGCCCTTGTTTTGGACTCTAACTTACATGATTTGAATGAAACTAACCCGGACTGACGATGTTTTCAGCAGAACGACCATGATGTTGTTTTATGTGTAGAAAAGAAAAGTTCTCGGAATGTCCTGGAAATCCATGTAGGCACTTTTTGGAAATAATAAGAATTTTTGGCGAAAGAATTAATGCCAGGGAGCCCACATCCTGTCCACGAGACAGGGGGCGCCCCCTAGGGCGCGGCCTCCTATCTCGTGGGCCCCCTGGACCTCCACCGACGTCAACTCCAACTCCATATATTCACGTTCAGGGAGAAAAAAATCAGAGAGAAATTTTCATCGCATTTTACGACACAGGAGGGCTGATCTCTCTCGGGAGGGCTGATCTGGAGTCCGTTCGGGGCTCCGGAGAGGGGGATTCATCGCCGTCGTCATCATCAACCATCCTCCATCACCAATTTCATGATGCTCATCGCCGTGCGTGAGTAATTCCATCATAGGCTTGCTGGACGGTGATGGATTGGATGAGATTTACCATGTAATCAAGTTAGTTTTGTTAGGGTTTGATCCCTAGTATCCACTATGTTTTGAGATTGATGTTGCTATGACTTTGCTGTGCTTAATGCTTGTCACTAGGGCCCGAGTGCCATGATTTCAGATCTGAACCTATTATGTTTTCATGAATATATGTGTGTTCTTGATCCTATCTTGCAAGTCTATAGTCACCTATTATGTGTTATGATCCGACAACCCCGAAGTGACAATAATCGGGATACTTCTCGGTGATGACCGTAGTTTGAGGAGTTCATTTATTCACTATGTGTTAATGCTTTGTTCTGGTTCTCTATTAAAAGGAGGCCTTAATATCCCTTAGTTTCCGCTAGGACCCCGCTTCCACGGGAGGGTAGGACAAAAGATGGCATACAAGTTCTTTTCCATAAGCATGTATGACTATTTACGGATTACATGCCTACATTACATTGATGAATTGGAGCTAGTTATATATCACCCTATGTTATTACTATTGCATGAGGAATCGCATCCGGCATAATTATCCATCACAGATCCATTGCTTACGAGCTTTTCATATATTGTTCTTCGCTTATTTACTTTTCCGTTGCTACTATTACAACTACTACAAAAACCCAAAAACATTTATCTTTTCTTTTGCTAGCGTTACCTTTATTATCGTACCACTTTTGCTACTAAACACTTTTCTGCAGATACTAAGTTATCCAGGTGTGGTTGAATTGACAACTCAACTACTAATACTCAAGAATATTCTTTGGCTCCCCTTGTACCGAATCAATAAATTTGGGTTGAGTACTCTACCCTCGAAAGCTAATGCGATCCCCTATACTTGTGGGTTATCAAGACTAATTTCTGGCGCTGTTGTCGGGGAGCATAGCTCTATTCTCTGAGTCACTTGGGATTTATATCTGGATCACTATGAAGAACTTGAAAGACGATCGAACTACTATTTTGCCCTCAACTATGAGGGGAGGTAAGGAACTGCCATCTAGCTCTACACTAGATTCTCCTTCCGTTATTAGTAGGCTTGCGACACCTAAACCTGCTACTGCTATGAATTCTGATATGTCACATGTTATTGATGATGCCACTTCTGCTATGCATGATGAAACTACTTCTGTGCGTGATACTACTATGCCATTAGGTGAATTTCTTGATGAACAACTTGCTAGAATTAGGGGGAATGAAATTACTGAAGATCCTATTACTGATGATAGTGATGATGAAGGTTCCCCCAATGATTATGTATTACATGTTGTTCCTAAGGGTTATGTTATGAATGAAAAACCTGCTATGGAAATCCTTGCTTTCAATGATAGAAATGATCTTAAGAAATTATTAGCTAAATGGAAGCAGCAGTCTCTTAATGCTAGAATGAAACCCGATCCTGCTTTTGCTACTTCACCTATCTGTGTTACTGATAAGGATTATGAATTCTCTATTGATCCTGATATTAGTACTTTAGTTGAATCTGATCCTTTTTATGGCCTTGAATCTGAAACTATTGTGGCACATCTTACCAAGTTGAATGATATAGCCACCCTATTTACTCATGATGAGAAGTCTCGCTATTTATACATCCTTAAGATATTTCCGTTCTCATTAAAGGGTGATGCTAAAACTTGGTATAATTCTCTTGCTCCTGGTTGTGTGCGTAGTCCCCAGGATATGATTTATTACTTCCCTGCTAAATATTTCTCTGCTCATAAGAAACAAGCTGCCTTGCGGGAAATATATAATTTTGTGCAAATTAAAGAAGAGAGTCTCCCACAAGCTTGGGGGAGGCTTCTCCGGTTACTTAATGCTTTGCCTGATCATCCTCTTAAGAAAAATGAAATACTTGATATCTTTTATAATGGACTAACCGATGCTTCCAAGGACTACTTGGATAGTTGTGCTGGTTGTGTTTTCAGGGAAAGAATAGTCGACGAAGCTGAAATACTATCGAATAATATGTTGACTAATGAAAATAATTGGATTCCTCCCGAGCCAGTTCCTGAAGTAATTCCTGAACCAATTGAGCCAACTCCTGAGCCTATTCCTAAACCCACTCCAAAGAAGAGAGGTGTTTTATTTCTCAGTCCTGAAGATATGCAAGAGGCAAAGAAATCAATGAAAGAAAAAGGTATTAAAGCTGAAGATGTTAAGAATTTACCTCCTATTGAAGAAATACATGGTCTTAATATACCGCCTGAAGAACCACATTGTCCTGATAACCGGACACACGTAGTAAAGGTAAATTCTCTCTATAGATATGATAAAGTTGAAATACCCTCTACTAAATTTCATAGCCCATGCTTAGATGAATTTGACAACTTTATGGCTAGACAAGAAAGGTTTAATGCTTATGTTGGTAGAGAGTTAAAGAATAATTCTTTCGAAATAGGACGCGTAGGTGATAATCTGGCTAGAGTTAAAGATGAACTTCATCGCGTTAGCAAATATGCTTCTATGGTTGCTACTCAAGCTGAGCAAGTACTCAAAGCTCAAAATGATTTGCTTGATGAATTGAATAATAAAAATGACTTTGCTGTTAGAGTGGCTACTAGAACTGGTAGAATGACTCAGGAACCTTTGTATCCTGAAGGCCACCCTAAGAGAATCGAGCGAGATCCTCAGAGAAATAATTTAGAGGCACCTAGTTCTTCTAAAAAGAAGAAGAAAAAAAACGATAGAACTTTGCATGCTTCTAGTGAACCTACTGTAGACACACCTGAGAATCCCAATGATATTTCTATTCTGATGCTGAAACACAATCAGGTGATGAACATGAACCTAGTGATAATGTTAATGATAATGTTCATGTTGATGCTCAACCTAGCAAAGACAATGATGTAGAGATTGAACCTGTTGTTGATCTTGATAACCCACAATCAAAGAATCAACATTATGATAAGAGAGATTTTGTTGCTAGGAAGCACCGTAAAGAAAGAGAACCATGGGTTCAGAAACCCATGCCCTTTCCTCCTAAACCATCCAAGTCAAAGGATGATGAGGATTTTGAGCGCTTTGCTGAAATGATTAGACCTATTTTCTTACGTATGCGCTTAACTGATATGCTTAAAGTAAATCCTTATGCTAAGTATATGAAGGATATCATTACAAACAAAAGAAAGATACCGGAAGCTGAAATTTCCACCATGCTTGCTATTACACTTTTAAGGGTGGAATACCAAAGAAACTTGGAGATCCGAGTGTACCAACTATACCATGTTCCATTAAAAGAAATTATGTTGGAACTGCTTTATGTGATCTTGGAGCCGGTTTTAGTGTTATGCCTCTCTCTTTATATCGTAGACTTGAATTGAATAAGTTGACACCTACTGAAATATCTTTGCAAATGGCTGATAAATCAACTGCTATACCTGTCGGTATTTGTGAGGATGTGCCTGTTGTGGTTGCAAATGTCACTATCTTAACGGACTTTGTTATTCTTGATATTCCCGAGGACGATAGTATGTCTATTATTCTTGGTAGACCTTTTCTTAATACTGCAGGGGCTGTTATTGATTGCAACAAAGGCAATGTCACTTTTCATGTTAATGGTAATGAGCATACGATACACTTTCCGAGGAAACAATCTCAGGTTCATAGCATCAATTCTATTGAAAAAGTTCCAACTATCATTTTTGGAGGCTTTGAATTTCCTCTCCCTACCATCAAGAAAAAGTATGATATTCTTATTGTTGGGGATTTTCATATCCCCGTTGAGGTAACTTAGTGTTATTCGAAATTTCTCCGGTTTCGTGTTATTCAGAATGAGTTTGTTAACATGACTTGATCAACCTCGTTAGTGGGTTCATTTTGATGATCACGAGATGGGTGAAACTAGAAGGAACAACCTTCTGTACCCTCTTTTTACTTTCTGTTATTTAGAATAAATAAAGCAAACATAGTATTATGTGCCTGTTTTCTGAATTATCCGTGCATTAAAAAAATAGTCCGAAAATAAAAGTGCTCCAAATGCCCTGCAAATTTAGTATGATTTTTTCTGGAATATTTGAGGATTTTAGGCACTGAAAACACTGCAGGAGGGGCAAGCACCAGGCCACGAGAGAGGAGGGCGCCCCCCCTGTAAGGTGTGCCCCCTGTCTCGTGGGCCCCTGGTGTCTCCCCTCCACTTATGCCAGCACCCACACACTTCATCTTCTACCCAAAAAATCCCCATCCAGCTCAAGCACGAGTTCTAGCTTGTTTTGCTGCGATTTTCGATCTCTTAGCTCAAAGCTCCATTCGCAAAACTGCTTTCGGAGATTGCTGCTTGGTATGTGACTCCTCCATTGGTCCAATTAGTTTTTGCTCTAGTGCTTTATTCATTGGAAATTTTTGCTGCATAGGTGACCATGTTCTTGAGCTTGCATGTTAAAATTTTGAGGTCCCAAGCAATTCCAATGCATGATATAGGCTCTAGGCACTTGTAGGAGTAGTTGCTATCAATCTTGTTTAGTTTTATCCACTTTTATTTTGAAGTTACTAAAATTTCAGAAATTTTCAGAAAATGTTAAGGAGGCTCTTTAAAGGCTCCTCTAGCCAAAGCTCTAAGGAAAAACAAGACAAAGAGAAGGAAAAAGCCAAGTATAATCTTCCTCGCTTAGCGGAAGTACGGTCGTCCGAATGGCCATGTGAGGATTTCTTGAAAGAAGCCGGAATTCATGAAGACTTTTATGCTTTAATCGAGACTGCAGGCCTCACCGGTTTCATGAACGACCGAATTGATCAGTATGTCTTACTTACCAATACTTTCGTGCAAAACTTTTATTATTATCCTAAGAAATCACCGCCTGCAGTATCATTTCATTTATATGATGAAGTCAATGAAATGTCTTTACATCATTTTTGTGCAGTGTGTAGGATACCTTATGAGGGAGAATTAAAGGAACCCCATCGTGATGATATGGGTGGCTTTGTTAACACTATAGCTGTAGAGGAGCCAAAGAAGGGCTCCGAGGCAAAAGTCTCTAGCATACACTTTCCTGTTTTACGCTACTCTGCCATATTTGCTAGTAGATGCTTGATTGGTTGTGGAAATAGTGGGAATTTGAGTGTCCCTGATATTATCATTCTTCAACATGCCTTACTTCGAGACAATACTTTTAGTATGGGTGTTGTCGTTGCTAAACGGCTAGCCCTGAATCGTACAAAAGGCCCCATATTTGGAGGTATCTATGCTGCACGTCTTGCTGAACATTTTCAGATACCCATTAGGCACCATGACGAGGAGGAGACAAAATTACCTCCTCACATTTTAGATTACAAGAGCATGGTAGCACACAAGTTTAATGTTGACAATGAAGAGAAGATGCTCTTGTATAGACTTAGATTCAATAAGAAACACTTTGAGTTTATTATTTTGCCTGTGCCTCTGTTGTTTGATTTGCTTGCAGAAAATTGTCTTGTCATGCCGGAAGCGGTCAACAATCACCGAGCTCAACCTTTTACTCAAGAACCTGAACCTTAGCCGGAACCTGAGCTGGACCCTTATTGTGCATCATCTTTCCAGTGGGATCCGGAGATGACCAGCTAGTGGTATCCTGATTACACCTCCCAGTACACCGGGGAGAGTAGCGGCGGTCCCTGGTATTAAACCAACTTAGGCCAAAATCCTAAGCTTGGGGGAGTACGTATTTCTCACCGACTTTACATTCATGTTCACACACTAGTCGTCGGTGCTCATACTCTTTCATTGAATTATCCATGTTAGTTTAAATTTCTTTTTCTAGTTTTCTTTTTGTGTGTTTGATAAACGTTAAGAAAAACCAAAAAAAATTAGTTAGTTTAATTTCCATGCTTGTAGTAGAAATTAAAATGAAAACCCGAAAAGATTTCTAGTTCTTCTTTTTTACTTGTTGGGAGCTTTCCCGTGTAAATAGTTTTATTTTCTTTTCTTTATTTTGGGGGTGGAGAAGAATATATTGAAAATGCTTAGTGGCTCTTTTATGCATGATTGTTTATTTAACTTAGAGCCCATATTACTTGTCTTCTCTCTTGAGTTGAATGCTTGCCAATTCCAGCTTAGTCCAATGCACGTTCACTCTTATTATTATATACATCGTTCGGTCATGCAAGTGAAAGGCAATAATGACGATATATGATGGACTTATTGGGATAGAAAAGCTGGTATGAACTCGACCTCTTTTGTTTTTTTAAATATGATGATTCATCGTTCCTGAGTCAGTTATTATGAAGTAAACATATTTGTAATGACATTTAGAGATTATAGTTGCTTGTGACATGCTTGATTACCTATGAGTTATAATGGTTTACCTTGCGTGCCAACATGCTATTAGAATGATTATGATGTGGTATGATGGGATGGTATCCTCATTTGAATGAATTGAGTGACTCGACTTGGCACATGTTCACACATGTAGTTGAATCAAATCAACATAGCCTTCATGATATTTATGTTCATGGTGGATTATATCCTAATCATACTTGTACTCTGTGTGAATTAATTTTAATGCATGCTTACGACTATCGCCGCTCTCTCAGTTGGTCGCTTCCCAATCTTTTGCTAGCCTTCACCTGTACTAAGCGGGAATACTACTTGTGCATCCAAACTCCTTAAAACCCAAAGTTGTTCCATATGAGTCCACTATACCTACCTATATGCGGTATAAACCTGCCGTTCCAAGTAAATTTGTATGTGCCAAACTCCAAACCTTCAAATGAAATTCTGTTTTGTATGCTTGAGAAGCTCATGTTACAACTAGGGCTGCCTATATCTTCCATGCTAGGTGGGTTATTCTCAAGAGGAGTGGACTCCGCCCCTCATTCACGAGAAAGGGCCGGTAACCGGGATGCCCAGTGCCATGATCCAAAAAGATCAAAGCAAAACAAAATAATTAAACAAAACTCCACCAGGGCTGTTGTATGTTGGAGGCACTCGTTGTTTCGAGCAAGCCATGGATTGATGCTTGTTGGTGGTTGGGGGAGTATAAACCTTTACCATTCTGTTTGGGAACTGCCTATAATGCATGTAGTATGGAAGATACAACCATCTCATAGTTGTTGCGTTGACAGCAAAAGTATGCCGCTCAAAATGTTATTCAATCTCTATTTTAAAATCGATCTCTCGCACCTCTACAAATCCCTGCTTCCCTCTGCGAAGGGCTTATCTATTTACCTTTATGTTGATCATCACCCTTCTTATTAAAAAGCACCCGCTGGAGAGCACACTGTCATTTGCATTCATTATTATTGGTTTATATTGGGTATGACTTGATTGGATCTCTTTTACGATGAATTACAATGTTTAGTCAGTCCTTGATCTTTAAAGGTGCTCTGCATTTATGTTTTGCGGTCTCTGAAAGGGCTAGCGAGATACCATTTTGTTATATCATGTTATGATTATTTTGAGAAAGTGTTGTCATCTGAGTTTTATTATTATGGCTCGTTAGCTGACTATGTTATTGATATGAGTAATTGTGAGAGTTAAGTGTTATTGTGAGTATGGTTAGTTCATAATATTTGCTAAAACTTGAATGCTGGCTTTTCATGTTTACAACAACAAGAGCAAAAAGAGTTTGTAAAAGTTTTTCTTTATCACTATCAGTTTATCAACTGAATTGCTTGAGGACAAGCAAAGGTTTAAGCTTGGGGGAGTTGATACGTCTCCAACGTATCTACTTTCCCAAACACGCCTTGCCCTTGTTTTGGACTCTAACTTACATGATTTGAATGAAACTAACCCGGACTAACGCTGTTTTCAGCAGACCTGCCATGATGTTGTTTTATGTGTAGAAAAGAAAAGTTCTCGGAATGTCCTGGAAATCCACGGAGGCACTTTTTGGAATTAATAAGAATTTTTGGCAAAAGAATTAATGCCAGGGGGCCCATAGCTTGTCCATGAGACAGGGGGGCGCCCCCTCTAGGGCGCGGCCTCCTATCTCGTGGGCCCCCTGGACCTCCACCGACGTCAACTCCAACTCCATATATTCATGTTCAGGGAGAAAAAAATCAGAGAGAAATTTTCATCGCGTTTTACGACTCGGAGCCGCCGCCAAGCCGTAATCTCTCTTGGGAGGCCTGATCTGGAGTCCGTTCGGGGCTCCGTAGAGGGGGATTCGTCGCTGTTGTCATCATCAACCATCCTCCATCACCAATTTCATGATGCTCACCACAGTGCGTGAGTAATTCCATCATAGGCTTGCTGGACGGTGATGGGTTGGATGAGATTTACCATGTAATCAAGTTAGTTTTGTTAGGGTTTGATCCCTAGTATCCACTATGTTTTGAGATTGATGTTGCTATGACTTTGCTATGCTTAATGCTTGTCACTACGGCCCGAGTGCCATGATTTCAGATCTGGACCTATTATGTTTTCATGAATATATGTGTGTTCTTGATCCTATATTGCAAGTCTATAGTCACCTATTATGTGTTATGATCCGACAACCCCGAAGTGACAATAATCGGGATACTTCTCGGTGATGACCGTATTTGAGGAGTTCATGTATTCACTATGTGTTAATGCTTTGTTCCTGTTCTCTATTAAAAGGAGGCCTTAATATCCCTTAGTTTCCGCTAGGACCCCGCTTCCACGGGAGGGTAGGACAAAAGATGGCATACAAGTTCTTTTCCATAAGCACGTATGACTATTTATAGATTACATGCCTACATTACATTGATGAATTGGAGCTAGTTCTATATCACCCTATGTTATAACTATTGCATGAGGAATCGCATCCGGCATAGTTATCCATCACTGATCCATTGCCTACGAGCTTTTCATATATTGTTCTTCGCTTATTTACTTTTCCGTTGCTACTGTAACAACTACTACAAAAACCCAAAAACATTTATCTTTACTTTTGCTACCGTTACCTTTATTATCGTACCACTTTTGCTACTAAACACTTTGCTGCAGATACTAAGTTATCCAGGTGTGGTTGAACTGAGAACCCAACTGCTAATACTCAAGAATATTCTTTGGCTCCCCTTGTGTGGAATCAATAAATTTGGGTTGAATACTCTACCCTCGAAAGCTGTTGCGATCCCCTATACTTGTGGGTTATCAGTCACATCATTTCTAGTTGTGGTTGGTCAACGTGAGGACTCATGGGTCAGTTCCATCCTACGCCACATAGGTTGGACCGAGATGCATTATACGAACACCCATGTGGAGGACTCGGCGTATAAAACAAAGCTACCAGAGTTGCAGAGAACTCTATCGCCACTGATGGTAAGCTGACTACATATGATTTGTAACCCTAGGCCTGAGTATATTATAGAAGCCCGGGGGATAGTTCGCTGATAGTATACACACACGCACAATGCCTGGTATTCACGTGTACTTTGTACACTCCCCTATCACAAATAACATTACCAGGAGTAGGCTTTTTCCTCAACTGCAAGGGCCCGGACCTGGGTAAAACTTTGCCTTTTATTACCATCCAGCCTAACAATCAGGGATGTCCTACCGAATGATCTGATGGAATCATATCTGCCAACTACTAAGAGAGAGGTGTGTGTGTGTGGGGGGGGGTGATTTGTGTGCGAGATAGGCCTAAAGATAATGTGCGTGCGGGAGACACGTAGGCACATATATGTGCCTACAGAGGGCTAGTAGAGACCGTGCTTGTGTATATATGCATGTGAGAGAAATAGTGTTTTCCAGCTGAGATTAGTGAAAAGAGTGGTACATAGTAGTAAGAAAGAGAGGGAGATATATAGAGAGTGTGTGTGTGAGACACCCCGACACCCCGGGAGAGATTGTGAGCATGTGAGAGAGAGAAATGCTGATGTATATAAAGTGTGTGCACTTATGCGTTAGATAGAGAGACATATAGCGTGTGTGTGAGAACAGGATGAGGCATAGTGCATCTACGCGTAAAAGGCGGTTCTACACATTAAATTAGAATATAAATGGCATTATTGTTTTTTGGATGAGATCACGAATTTTGCAATTTGCGTACGAACGAACATCGGTCTATCAGATGCCCATACTCTGTTGCATTCTAGCATGTGCATGTGTTTATTTCATATTATCAATCCATAGAGTGAGAGTGGTTTGAAATATATACAATGCATTGCTTTTGCAATTCATATATAAACATTATTAGTGCACTCCATGTTGTTAGTGTGAAGCACTTAATACATTTGTCACTTACATAGATACATTCCAAATAGCTAGCTACGAAATAGAATACATGTTGAATTCAACATAAAGGGTGTTTTGAAGATTCGAATTCATAGGAAGTGCATTCATCTATTTGAATCCGAGATAATGGCATTTGTAAATCAGATCTAAAAGGGGGCATCAATCTTTGTTGTGCGTTTGAACATGCTATATATTCATACACATGTCTAACTATATTTTTGCAACCAAGGAGATTATATCCGGAACCATGCATGAACTGAGGTAAGATGCATATTTTTAAATATATACTCGTGTACAATGTATATTCAAATGTACCCCCTCCATTCCAAAATAATCGTAGTATTACGATTTTTAGGAGTCAAAATTTGTGAAGTTTGACAGATCCTGAAAGTTCAATTCAAGAGAACCAAAAACGTTAATGCTTCTGCTCCCAAATATTGAACGAAGCGCCAAATAAGCCTCTGGTCACCCAAAGCCACACGATACTAATGTTTGGTGGTAGGAAATTACTGTCCTGACTCTCGCACGTGTAGCCTATCAGCCCGATGTCCAAAGGTCTAAACCGGGGTATGTTTCTAACTTCACCAAGATGCCAGTCTCAACCGCCTCCGAGAAGCATTCATACGCCGTGGGCGCCTAAACACCCATGCGCTCGGCCAAAATCTATCCCGCCCACCATTTGGGACACCAAAGATTACTGTCCTACCCTCGACCTGCAATATGTCCGAAACTTTAGATGGGGGCAAAGTTTGTAACTTTCCCCAAATTTCAAACAAGCGCATCCCGAACTGAAACATTGTTCCCTCTTAGTTCCCCCTCCCCCCTTTTCCCCATGTCATACTCCGTGGGCGCCAAAACGCCCTCTCCACCAGCCGCAAAACCTGAGCCTCCTCCATCCTCCACCCCATTGCGCCCAATCCACCGCCGCCCTCCTCCATCATGCTGTAGCCAGTTCCCCGACGTCATCGTCCAACGCAACCGCAACCGCAACAACGTCAAGGACATAGCAGCTCAAGCCGAGGCAGAGCTTCCTGCACGACGCTGATGCCGACGTGCGCCGTACCAGAACCACTTCGACCATGCCGTCCTATGCCTCATCGCTGCCGCTCCACTGTTGCAACCGTCCACTGCACCAGAGCTGTTCCCTCTACGCCGTCGTTCGCCGCCTCGGATCTGGTTCCTTGCCACCGAAACACGGCCATCGCACCACACTCGACAACTTGGCCATGGGTTCGTCCAAGGCTCCACTGTCCTCTACAACTTCTCGTTTCCAGCGAACCACAAGAAGATCGTTGGAAAAACAGAACGAGGACACAACACTACCAGCAGAAAGAGGTACTCCTCTTCCCTTATTCGTCCAAATCTTACGTCTCTGCTCACACCGTATTCATCTCACGAAAGAAACTAGTTGAGCTCTTCTTACTGCATCTTCTCCGTGATACTAAATGCACAAGGTTTCCTCCCATTTACTATTTCACCTTGGCTAGAGGTCAGTAGCCCGCCTGGATTTCAATTCAGGGTAAGTTATTTCGCAATTAAAAGAAGGAGCACCCACTTAGGCGCGTGGACCATGTAGTCCGTCTGTTCGCCGGGGAAGCGGCGCATTGGGGTCCATCATAGGGGTGTGCGGCGCAGGAGCTGCTTGTGCCCGACCTGGAGGTCGGCGGGGCTTGAAGGGATGTGCGGGGGGCGGTGCCAAGCACGGCGGTGCGGTTAGGTCGAGGGGAGGGCGGAGGCAGGGGACTAGGCCGGTGGTCGTTGGTGTTTCGAGGAAGATCGTCAACACTCACTGGCTGGAGGTAGATGAAGGCGATCTGCCCGTTCTTTGTACATTGGACGGTGCAGAAACAATGGACTGGCCTATTTGTTTTCAGTCGACTGTTATTTTCATAGGATCACACCTTGTGGTGTGCTAGAGGAGCATCTGCATTTCCCATCCAGCCCTGTGCTCATATTTCGAAATCCTATAATCTAGTAATTTCATGTGCCATGCATGTTGTAGATCTATCATATGTATCCCGTCATTTATTTCTCACCGACCTGTTATCTGCTACTTTTACACTGTACTACTTGTGCACACACTTCACCCATACTCACACTGTTGGCTTTTTATGCATGGGTATTCCAGACTCTCACGTAGTGTTGATGAGTACAAAAAGAAAAGACAGAAGTCGCTCCAGTGTAATTTGAAGATAAGCACTAAGCGTTTCAGCGCTCTAAAGGGTGTAGTGCCAGCAGATGGAGACAGCAAACGTAGCTCTGCATTTGATGATCTCAATTGCCACACACACAACCATCCGGGTGCTTGCTTTAACTTCGCACTGTCAAATGTGGTTGCATGTTGCATATGGTGTCTAGCTTGTATTGCTTCCAATTTGGTTAAATTGCATCTGCTTACTTTACACATTATACCTTTGATAATGACATGACTTCCTGTTTTTGATACATACTACATATGTCTATTAACCTTGGTCGTACATCAAACTATTGCTCTTTTGTATCCCTCATCAATAACATATGATGAGACAGTCACCCCAGTGGGTTACTTTGAGACGCGCTACTCGTTTAAAGAGTGCAGGCTCATCCTCCCGACATGATTCTCAAAAAACAACAAGGCTAAATAAAAATAGTCAACCGAGCTCTCTAGTTGATGACCCCAATTCCCCTACACCACCATCGAAGGTGCTTGCTCTTACTTGGCAATGTGATATTTGGTTGCATGTTGCATATGTTGTCTACCTTGCAATGCTTCTAATTAGGGTAAATTGCATCTGCTTAGTTAACACATTATACCTGCGAATATGACATGTCTTCCTGTTTTTGGTACATACTACATCTTTCTATTAACCATGTTCTTACATCATACTACTTTTCTTGTGTATCCCTCATCAATCACTTCTGACGAGACACCTTCATGTTGACAGTGTAATATTGGTTGCATCTTGCATATCATTTCAAACATGTATTGCCTCTAATTTGTTGAAGTGCCACTTATAATGAGACACATCTAACTTGGTAGAGTGATTTTGGTTGGATCTTTCATATGATGTCTAGATTGCATTGCTTCCATTTTTTTGAAATGCCTTCTGCTTAGCTTTTTTCATACATATTCCATCCTCCTACAATGTGGTTGCCTTACATAAAAGTTGTTTTCGTCAGTATCATGCATCCATGAATTTGGAAGTGTGAATTTATAAGGACAATGCCATGGAATGATGGTGGTTCTTTAGAGCAACCGAAATAGATGATCTCTGCAGATTCTCTTGCTACTCCTACTGCAGTGCAAGTTCCAAAACTCACCTCCCCTACTCCACAGCCCCAGGTGCTTGCTCTCACATTACAGTGTGATATCTGGTTGCATGTTGCATATGGTGCCTAGCTTATATTACTCCTAATGTATTAAATTGCATTTCCTTAGCTTACACATTATACATGTGAATATGACATGCCTTCTAGTTTTTGGTACATACTACATCTGCCTATCACACCATGTTCTTACATCAAACTATTGTTCTTGTGTATCCTGCATCTATCACTTATGATGAGACAGTCACGCCCGTGGGTTAGTATGAGACGCGCTACTCTTATAAAGAGTGCATTTTCATCCTCCCCCACATGTTTCTCAAGAAACGGCAAGCCTAAATGAAGATATTGAACGTAGCTTTGTACTTGAAGACCGCATTTACCCTACACCAACATCTCAGGTGCTTGCTCTAACTTCACAATGTGATATGTGGGTGCATGTTGCACATGCCGTCTAGCTTGTAATGCTTCTAATTAGGGTAAATTGCATCTGCTTAGTTTACACATTATACCTGTGAATATGACAGGCCTTCCTATTTTTGGTACATATTGCATCTATTTGTTAACCATGTTCTTACATGAAACTACCTCTCTTCTGTATCCTGCATCAATCACTTAGGATGAGACACCTTTATTTGTTGCATATTGCGTATGATTTCTAGCTTGTTGCCATGTATTGCTTCTAATTTGTTCAAATACATTTCTGAGGCCACCCTTTTAATTTGGCAGAGTGATATTGGTTTCATCTTTCATATGTTTTCTAGCTTGCATTACTTCTAACTAGTTCAAACACCTTGTGCTTAGTTTACACTTTATACATCATACATGTCAATATGTCATGTCGTCCTGTTTTTCATACATATTCCATCCTCCTATCATGCGGCTGCCTTACATGAAAGTAGTGTTTGTCAGTAGCATGCATCAATGAGTTCTGAAGAGCAAATTTTATTCCCTTTTCTTGTGGGTTTGACTTAACAAGGCAAAATCAAAAAAGAGGAAGGAAAAGAGTAAGGAAGGCGATGATGGTGGTCCTCTGCAGCAATGTAAATAGAGCATCTGTATGGATTCTCCTCGTATTGCTAGTGCATTACAAGTTCCAAGTCTCCGCTCCCCTACTCCACCATCCAAGGTGCTTGCTCTAACTTGGCAGTATGATATCTGGTTGCATGTTGCATATGGTGTCTAGCTTGTATTGCTTCTAATTAGCATAAACTGCATCTACTTAGCTTACACATGATATGTGTGAATATGACACGCCTTTCTGTTTTTGTACATACTATATCTGTCTAACACACCATGTTCTTACATGAAACTACTCTTCTTGTGTATCCTGCAACAGTCACTTATGATGGGACAGCTTTAATTTGGCAGTGTGATATTGTTTGCGTCTTGAATATGATTTCTAGCATGTAGTGCTTCTAGTTTGATGAATGCGACCTATGACGAGACAGTTTTAACTTGGTAGAGTGATATTGATTGCACCTTCCATATGGTGTCCAGCTTGCAGTGCTTCTAGTTTGTTGAAGTGCCTTCTGCTTAGTTACCAGAGGTGTGAATATGTCAAGCCGTCCAGTTTTTCATACATATTCCATCCTCGTATCATGACTTTGCCTTTCATCAGAGTAGCGTTCGTCATAGCATGCATGAATGAGTTCTAATGAGCGAGTTTTATTCCTTTTTCTTGTCGGTTTGACCTCACAATGCAAAATCAATAAAGCGGAAGGAAATTGGTAAGGCATTGGATGATGGTGGTCCTTCCGAGCAACTGAAATGGAGGGTCTCTATAGGTTCTACACCACCATGCTCCCAACAAGATTCGCAAGACAACGCAAGGCTAGACAGTCAACGTAGATGTGTAGACGATGAGCACATCTCCCCTACTCCACCATCACAGATGTTTGCACTAACTTGGCATTGTTATATGTGGTTGCGTGTTGCGTATGATGTCTAGCTTGTATTGCTTCTAACTTTGTTGAGTTTCATGTGCTTACTTTACACATAATGCCTATGGATACGACACGTGTTCCTGTTTCTAGAACATACTATATCTGATCACACCATATTCTTAAATCAGACTACTGTTCTTGCATATCCCGCATTAGTCACTTATGATAAGGCACCTTTAAGTCGCCACTGTGATATTGGTTGCATCTTGCATATGATTTCTGGTATGTACTGTTTCTAATTTGGTGAAACGCCAAACAGTTTGAACTTGGCAGAGTGATATCGGTTGCATCTTTCATATGGTTTCTAGCTTGAAGTTCTTCTAATTTATTGAAATGCCTTCTGCTTAGCTACCACATCATAGGTGTGAATATGTCACGCCGTCCTATTTTTCCTACATATTCCATCCTCGTATCATGTGTTTGCCTTTCATCCGAGTAGTGTTCGTTAGTATCATGCATGAATGACTTTTGAAGAGCGAATTTTATTCCTTTTTCTTATCGGTTTGACTTCACAATGCAAAATCAATAAATCTGAAGGAAATTAGTACGGCAGTGGATGATGGTGGTCCTTCGGAGCAACTCAAATAGAGGGTCCCTAAAGATTCTACTCCGCCATCCTCCCAACAAGATTTGCAAGACAACACAAGGCTAGACAGTCAATGTAGCTGTGTAGATGATGAGCACATCTCCTCTACTGCACCATCCCAAGTGCTTGCTCTAACTTGGAACTGTTATATGTGGTCGCGTGTTCCGTATGATGTCTAGTTTGTATTGCTTCTGATTTTGTTGAATTGCATCTGCGTAGCTTACAACTTATACCTTCAACAATCACTTACCCATAAGACACATTTAACTAGGGAGTGTGATGTAGGTTGCATCTTGCATTGTCTTCTAGCTTGTATTGCTTCTAATTTCTTGAAATGGCACTTACAGCGGGACACTTTTTACCTGATAGAGTGATATTGGTTGCATGTTCATATAGTGCCTAGCTTTCATTTCTTCTAATTTTGTTGAAATGCCTTCTGCTTACTGTTTTTCATACATATTCTGTCCTCCTATCATACCTGTGAATATGCAATGTTGTCTTCTTTTTGTATATATTACATCCTCCTATCCTGCACTTGCCTTACATCAAAGTAGTGTTCATCTGTATCATGCATCAACCAGTTATGCAGAGCTAATTTTATTCATCTTCTTGTGGTTTTGACTTTATAAGGCAATATCACAAAAGAGGAAGGAAAAGAGTAAGTTAGGGGATGTAGGTGGTCCTCCGGACCGACGCAAACAGAGACTCTTAGATGTGCCACTGCTACTACTAATGCAGTTTAAGTCCCAAGTCTACATGATGAGTTCATCTCCCGTACTCCGCCATCGCAGGTGCTTGCTCTAAGCTGACAGTGTGATAATTAGTTTCATGTTGCATATGTTGTCTAGGCTGTATTTCTTCTATTTTATTTAAATTGCACCAGCTGAGTATATATGTTATGCATGTGCATATGACATGCCTTTCTGTGTCTAGAATACACTTCATCTATCTATCATACTGTGTTCTTACATCAAAGTACTGTTGTTGTGTATCCCGCATCAATCACTCATGATTGGATGCTTTTAACATGGCAGTTTGATAGTGGTTGCATCTTGCATTGATTTCTAGGTTGTACTGCTTCTAATTTTTTGAAATGCCACTTACGACAACACACTTTTAACTTGGCAGAGTGATATTGGTTGCATCTTCCATATGGTGTCTAGCTTGGATTACTTCTATTTTCTTGAAAATCCTTCTGCTTAGTTTACACATCGTAGCTGTGAATATGTCATGCCGTCCTGTTTTTTTACATATTCCATCCTTATACGGTTGTCTTACATCAAAGTATTGCTTGTCTGTATCATGCATCAATGAGTTCTGAAGAGTGATTTTGTTCTTTTGTGTTGTGGGTACGGCTTGACATGGCAAAGTCAATAAAGAGCAAGGAAAAGAATATAGTAGGGAATGGTGTTATTCATCGGGTGCAACGAAAAAGGATCTGCCCTTGAGATTCTGCTGGTACTTATAGTGTAGTAGAAGGTCCAAGTCCACCGGCTAAATCTACAAATATACTATCACCTGCTCCACCAGCTACAGCATCCGTTTCAACTGTACTAGCATCTCAACGAGTTACTCATTTGTTTGCTCCGCAACTGGCTAGTTGCCAAGCTGCCTTCACACCTAACACTACTTCTGAAGCACTACTGACACAACAGGACCTGGCAAGATCAGATGAACGTCATGATCATCAACACGAAGATGGTACCTGGCCAAGTCTAGTTGCAGTTGCATGCTCCTTTATAAGTACTCTCATAGTTTGATGTGCACTAACACTTTCCATATTCATTGTTGAACTAGCAGCATGGCACAAGCGGAAATAGACATCAGAGATAATGCTTGACAGATTAACAAAATCTAAAGGAGGAAGAATGGAGATCCATTTTGAGGCAGGTTTAAGAAGGCCACGTATGCTATAGAGTCAGCCAAGTTAGTATCAGAGGCAGCCGTTGCCGTTAGGTGTCATGCATGTATCCTCCCAACATGGATCCAGTACAGGAATGAGAAAGACGATACCGAGTTGAACACCTTCCTTGACCATTTATCCGTAAGTAATGTTATACATCACAATTTGTAATTTTGTCTTGCTCTGTCCCATACTTTCTAGCTTCCTCCTAACAAGACTCACATTCTTTTTTCAACAGATGAGGTTCAAGTTGGATCTGAAAGATGGTGCAACTAAACAAGCATGCACTCATGTTTTTCAGTATGCTCTGTGATAGTATCTGTATCACCTTAGAAAAACTCACTTTGAAGGCAAGGCTTACAATGAAACCGCCCAAACATCTCAAGTGGAATATATTGCAGATGAATACTCGACAACCCTTGTTAAACACTGGTGTGATCCAAAGTATCAGGTAGGGTATATGTATTTGATCAGATCACATATTGAACTTGTATTTACGTATGTGCCTCACAAGTGTATCTTCTTCTAGGCTAACTGTTTGAAGAACAAGACCAACCGTTCTAAAGTGAAATTCCAACAGACAACAGGATCTCGTAGCTATATTGCACACTGCGAGCCTCTTGTAAGTAGTTGTTAGTTCCTTCTTTTTTTGGGGCCATATTATCGTATCTATATTGGCTTGTTCCATGTCCAGAGGATAGCCCGTGCAGACCAAAAAGAACCTGGAATGCAGTGCAAATCTTCAACGATTGCCACACCAGCAAGATGAAGGGCATGAGCACACCAGTTCAAGCCGTTGTTGTAAGTCCTTACTCCTCCTGCCTTTGAATTGCTTGTTACTATGACGTGTTCATTTAACTGCTTGGTTTGCAGCCAATGTCAGTTACTCTATTCACGTTTATACACAGTTGTCTTAACGTATCATTTCACCTTACATGGTTTAAAAGAGAGGAAGGATATTCTTTTGGTCTTGATCTGTAATCTAGTTGTGATGTTCACGTGCCCACACAATGATAGAATAGCCTATTTGTTTGAAATATGTTTGCCCATGATATGAATGATGTCATACTATGTTCATCCTACTTTAAACCATGTCTCTTTATCCTTACATGTCAATGAATGTGAGGAAATAGACAATACAGTAGGCATGCTACATGGGCATATGTTCTGAAAGTGATTTTATTATGCAGTTGGCACTACAATACATGCTAATGTATTACAGTAGTTCACCAAAATAAGTTATGTATAAACATGAAACCTACTTTGTTTGTTTTGGTCTCATTAATAACTTATCTAGTACACTAATCTACAAGTTCAGACTTTCAGCAAGCTATGGAACAAATGATTGAACGGCCACAACCACATGAAGGTGACGAGGCTACCACGGGCACAATGTCACCTCTTGCTGCAGTGCGTTAGTATCTCTCCACTAACAGTGCAAAAAGCACCTTCCTGCATAATTCTAGGTTGGTTGTCAAGGTAACCTCAACCAAATCGCCTACTGAAGAAAATCCTATCTAGACAGAGTGATATATCTGTGCTCCAGACACAAGTCCAATCCCTAATGGACGTCATTTCGGAAACAAGAATAGTGGTTGACAAATGTCGTCATATTAATGGTTTTGAAACTAGACTATTAGACATTTGCTTCGTTGTTCAAGAGCAATGGTGGAAAAAAGGGGATGATCATGCTGCTCCATCAGATTCTATAGCCTGAGACATTAGAACTCAGGTCAAATGATCTGTGCTTCTATACATCTGATGGTGCTTTTATCTGCAAGGACTGTAAACTTTATGCCAACATGCCTTTTGTTGTATGGCTGAAATTTATTTTGTTATGATACAACATTTATCGTGCTGCTAAAGGCTGTAGAAATTACGATGCTATTTTTGTATAGTGTAGGTTTATCTTGGTAATGTATTCGGCCGAAAGCTTCATAGGAACCCAACGTGCCAACATCCATTATGCCCATTCCAATTGGGCTAAAAACAATTATGGGTCGTCATTTGCATGTAGACCACTAAAAACATCTGGGCCTAAATCAGCATAAGCTTTCATATTTTTGGTAGGCCTATGCACCTAGTGGGCCTTTAACAGGCCTGAACATAATTTGGGCCCTTAGAACAATAGGCCATTAACATGTGAAAATGTCTCAAGCCCACAAGTAACATGGGCCTTTAATAGGCCAAAAGTGAGATTGGGCCCTAATTGTGCCAAATAACCCACTGGTCATTAGCAGGCCGAAATGTATCTCAACACGTGTTGGCCCATTTACAATGTGGATCGTTCACAGGCCGAAATTCAGATGGGCCGTAAATGCGCCGACCTACTACTCGGGCCTTTAACAGGCTGGAAGTTTTGATGGGCTTGATTAGTATCAGTTTTATATGGGCCGTTAATAGGCCCGATGTGACATTGGGCCATATATGGCCCATGGATTTAGTCCGACGTTAACAGCACGAAATTCACAACAGGCTAGAAGTTGCCCAAATCTATAGTGGGCCTCTAACAGGCCGAATGTCACAACAGGCTGGAAGTGGCCCAAATCTACAGTGGGCCTCTAACAGGTCAAATGCCACAACAGGCTAGAAGTGGCCCAAATCCACAGTGGGCCTCTAATAGGCCGAATGTCAGACATGGTCGAATATGACCAAAATCCTTGACAGACGTTTATGGGCCGAAAGTTTCAAGGGCCGAAAAATGGGCTCAAATGAAGCAGGACCTTTAACATGCCGGAAACACACCAGGCCGTAATTTGGCCCAAATATTTAGCAGACTGTTAATGGGCCAGAAGTGACCATGGGCCGCGATGATGACAAGTTTAGAACGGGTCGTTGAAGGGCCGATTTGACAATAGACGTACAGGCCTTAACTGTGAATGGGTCGTCCGCAAGCAGGCCGTTAATGGGCTGATACGTCTCCAACGTATTTATAATTTTTTATTGTTCCATGCTATTATATTACCTGTTTTGGATGTTTATGGGCTTTACTTTACACTTTTATATCATTTTTTGGGACTAACCTACTAACCGGAGGCCCACCCCGAATTGCTATTTTTTTTGCCTATTTCCGTGTTTTGAAGAAAAGGAATATCAAACGGAGTCCAAATGGGTTGAAACCTTCGGGAGCAATCTTTTTGGAACAAATGCAAACCAGGAGACTTGGAGTGGACGTGAAGCAGCGAACGAGGCAGCCACGAGGGTGCCCAGTGCACCCTAGGGGTGTGGGCGCGCCGCCCACCCTCATGGGCCCCTCGTGGCTCCACCGACCTACTTCTTCCTCCTATATATATCCACGTAACCCAAGAACATCCAGGAGCACCATGAAAACCTAATTCCACCGCCGCAACCTTCTATATCTGTGAGATCTCATCTTGGAGCCTTCGCCGACGCTCCGCCGGAGGGGGAATCGACCATGGAGGGCCTCTACATCATCTCCAAGGCCTCTCCGATGAGTTCTGAGTAGTTTACCACAGACCTTCGGGTCCATGGTTATTAGCTAGATGGCTTCTTCTCTCTCTTTGAATCTCAGTACTAAGTTCTCCTTGATCTTCTTTGAGATCTATTCGATGTAACTCTTTTTGCGGTGTCTTTGTCGAGACCCGATGAATTGTGGGTTTATGATCAAGTTTATCTATGAGAAATATTTGAATCTCCTCTGAATTCTTTTATGTGTGATTGGTTATATTTGCAAGTCTCTTCGAATTATCAGTTTGGTTTGGCCTACTAGATTGATCTTCCTTGCAATGGGAGAAGTGCTTAGCTTTGGGTTCAATCTTGCGGTGTCCTTTCCCAGTGACAGCAGGGGCAGCAAGGCACGTATTGTATTGTTGCCATCAAGGATAAAAAGATGGGGTTTATATCATAGTGCTTGAGTTTATCCCTCTACATCATGTCATCTTTCTTAATGCGTTACTCTGTTCTTATGAACTTAATACTCTAGATGCAGGCAGGAGTCGGTCGATGTGTGGAGTAATAGTAGTAGAGGCAGAATCATTTCGATCTACTTGTTGCGGACGTGATGCATATATACATGATCATGCCTAGATAATCTCATAACTATGCACTTTTCTATCAATTGCTCGACAGTAATTTGTTCACCCACTGTAATACTTATGATATCTTGAGAGAAGCCACTAGTGAAACCTATGGCCCCCGGGTCTATCTTTTATCATATAAGTTTCCAATCTACTTTTATTTGCATTTTTTACTTTCCAATCTATATCATAAAATACCAAAAATATTTATCTTATCTTATTATCTCAATCAGATCTCACTTTTGCAAGTTTCCGTGAAGGGATTGACAACCCCTTTATCGCGTTGGTTGCGAGGTTCTTGTTTGTTTGTGTAGATACAAGGGACTTTTGAGGAGCCTCCTACTGGATTGATACCTTGGTTCTAAAAAACTAAGGGAAATACAACGCTACTTTGCTGCATCATCCTTTCCTCTTCGAGGGAAAACCAAAGCAGTGCTCAAGAGGTAGCAAGAAGGATTTCTGGCGCCGTTGCCGGGGAGGTCTTCGCTCAAGTCAAGACATACCAAGTACCCATCACAAACTCATCTCCCTCTCATTACATTATTTGCCATTTGCCTCTCATTTTCCTCTCCCCCACTTCACCCTTGCCGTTTTATTCGCCCTCTCTTTCCCGTTCTCCTCTCTCTTTCGCTTGCCTCTTGTGTGCTTGTGTGCTGGATTGCTTGTCGCGATGGCGCAAGATAATACCAAATTGTGTGCCTTTCCCAATACCAATAATAATGATTTCCTTAGGACTCCGGTTGCCCCTCTTAATGATGCTGAATCTTGTGAAATCAATGCTGCTTTGTTGAATCTTGTTATGAAAGATCAATTCTCCCGCCTTCCTAGTGAAGATGCCGCTACTCATCAAAATAACTTGGTTGATTTGTGTGATATGAAAGATAAGAAAGATATGGATAATGATATTGTTAAATTGAAGTTATTTCCATTTTCACTTAGAGATCATGCGAAAACTTTGTTTTCGTCTTTGCCTAAAAATAGTATTGATTCATGGAATAAGTGCAAAGATGCTTTTATCTCTAAGTATTTTCCTCCCGCTAAGATCAACTCTCTTAGAAACGATATTATGAATTTTAAACAACTTGATCATGAGCATGTTTCCCAATCTTGGGAAAGAATGAAATTAATGATTCGCAATTGCCCTACTCATGGATTAAATTTATGGATGATCATACAATTTTTTTATGCTGGATTGAATTTTGCTTCTAGAAATCTTTATATTCGGCCGCGGGAGGCACTTTTATGGAAATCACTTTAGGATAAGCTACTAAACTCCTTGATAACATTATGGTTAATTATTCTCAATGGCACACCGAAATATGTACTAGTAAAAAAGTTCATGCGATAGAAGAGATTAATGTTTTGAGTGGAAAGATGGATGAACTTATGAAATTGTTTGCTACTAAGAGTGCTCCTATTGATCCTAATGATATGCCCTTGTCTACCTTGATTGAGAATAATAATGAATCTATGGATGTGAATTTTGTTGGTAGGAATAATTTTGGTAACAATGCGTATAGAGGAAACTTTAATCCTAGGCCGTTTCCTAGTAATTCCTCTAATATTTATGGTAACTCCTACAACAACTCTTATGGAAATTTTAATAAGATGCCCTCTGATTTTGAGAATAATGTTAAAGAATTTATGATCTCTCAAAATAATTTCAATGCTTTGGTTGAAGAAAAATTGCTTAAAGTTGATGAATCGGCTAGGAACGTTGATAGAATTTTGCTTGATGTTGATTCTTTGAAACTTAGATCTATTCCACCTAAGCATGATATCAATGAGTCTCTCAAATCCATGATAATTTCCATTGATGAGTGCAAAGAAAGAACCGCTAGGATGCGTGCTAAGAAAGATTGCTTTATAAAAGAGTGTTCTTCTAGTTTCCGTGAAAATAATGATGAAGATCTAGAAGTTATTGATGTGTCCCCTATTAAATCTTTGTTTTGCAATACGAATCTTGATAATGATGGGACTGGAGATGAGTCAACTTTAGTTAAAAGGTGTCCCAATGATTCAGAGTTTTTAGATCTTGATGCTAAATTTGGTAAAAGTAGGATTGGACAAAACTTTACATAGCATTGAACGCACTATTATGGATTTCAAGGAATTTAATTATGATAATTGTTCTTTAATAGATTGTATTTTCTTGTTGCAATCCGTGTTGAATTCTCCTCATGCTTATAGTCAAAATAAAGCATTTACCAAACATATTGTTGATGCCTTGATGCAATCTTATGAAGAAAAACTTGAATTGGAAGTTTCTATACCTAGAAAACTTTATGATGAGTGGGAACGTACTATAAAAATTAAAATTAAAGATCATGAATTCTATGCTTTGTGCGATTTGGGTGCTAGTGTTTCCACGATTCCGAAAACTTTATGTGATGTGCTAGGTTTCCATGATTTTGATGATTGCTCTTTAAACTTGCACCTTGCGATTCCACCATTAAGAAACCTATGGGAAGGATCAATTATGTTCTTATTGTTGCAAATAGGAATTATGCGCCCATAGATTTTATCGTTCTTGATATAGATTTCAATCTTTCATGTCCTATTATTCTTGGTAGACCTTTCCTTAGAATGATTGGTGCAATTATTGATATTAAGGAAGGAAATATTAGATTCCAATTCCCATTAAGGAAAGGCATGGAACACTTTACAAGAAAGAAAGTCAAATTACCTTATGAATCTATCATGCGTGCTACTTATGAATTGAATGCCAAAGATGGCAATACTTAGATCTATTCTCACTTTTATGCCTAGCTAGGGGCGTTAAACGATAGCGCTTGTTGGGAGGCAACCCAATTTTATTTTTATTCCCTGCTTTTTGCTTATGTTTAGTAATAAATATTTAATCTAGCTTCTATATAGATGTGGTTTTATGTTTCAATTAGTGTTTGTGCCAAGTAGAACCTGTAGGATAACCTACGGTGATAGTTAATTTGATTCTGCTGAAAAACAGAAACTTTTGCGTGCATGTGAATAATTTTCATAAATCACAGAAACGTGCTTTTGTGTTGATTCTTGTTTCAGTGGATCAATAGAAAAATTTCCCAGGACTTCCTATTTTGGTAGGAGTTTTAAAGTTCTAGAAGTATTCAAAAGTTACAGATTGCTACAGACTGTTCTGTTTTTAACAGATTCTGTTTTTCGTGTGTTGTTTGCTTATTTTGATGCATCTATGGCTAGTATCGGGGTGTATGAACCATGGATCGGGGGGTATGAACCATGGAGAAGTTGGAATACAGTAGGTTTAACACCAATATAAATAAAGAATGAGTTCATTACAGTACCTTATGTGGTGGTTTTCTTTCTTGCACTAATGGAGCTTATGAGATTTCCTGTTGAGTTTTGTGTTGTGAAGTTTTCAAGTTTTGAGTAAAGATTTGATGGACTATGGAATAAGGAGTGGCAAGAGCCCAATCTTGGGGATTCCCATGACACCCCAATATATTCAAGGACAACCAAAAGCCTAAGCTTGGGGATGCCCCGGAAGGCATCCCCTCTTTCGTCTTCGTTTATCGGTAACTTTACTTGGAGCTATATTTTTATTCGCCACATGATATATGTTTTGCTTGGAGCGTCTTGTATGATATGAGTCTTCGCTTTTCAGTTTACCACAATCATCCTTGTTGTACACACCTATTGGGAGAGACACACTTGATTTGGAATTTATTAGAATACTCTATGTGCTTCACTTATATCTTTTGAGCTAGATAATTTTTGCTCCAGTGCTTCACTTATATCTTTTAGAGCACGGCGGTGGCTTAATTTTGTAGAAATTTTTGATATCTCATGCTTCTTTTATATTATTTTGATATTCCTTTAGAACAGCATGGTATTTGCTATGGTTATAAAATTGGTCCTAGAATGATGGGTATCCAAGTTGGGTATAATAAAAACTATCATAGAAAGTGAATTGGATGCTATGATCAATTTGATGCTTGATAATTGTTTTGAGATATGAGGATGGTGATATTAGAGTCATGCTAGTGGAGTAATTATGAATTTGAGCAATACTTGTGTTGAAGTTTGTGATTCCCGTAGCATGCACGTATGGTGAACCGCTTTGTGATGAAGTTGGAGCATAATTTATTTATTGATTGTCTTCCTTATGAGTGGCGGTCGGGGACGAGCGATGGTATTTTCCTACCAATCTATCCCCCTAGGAGCATGCGCGTAGTACTTTGTTTTCAATGACTTGTAGATTTTTTACAATAAGTATATGAGTTCTTTATGGCTAATGTTGAGTCCATGGATTATACGCACTCTCACCCTTCCACCATTGCTAGCCTCTCTTGTGCCACGCAACTTTCGCGGGTACCATATACCCACCATATACCTTCCTCAAAACAGCCACCATACCTACCTATTATGGCATTTCCATAGCCATTCCGAGATATATTGCCATGCAACTTTCCACTATTCCGTTTATTATGACACGTATCATCATTGTCATATTGCGTTTGCATGATCATATAGTTGACATCGTATTTGTGGCAAAGCCACCTTCATAATTCTTCCATACATGTCACTCTTGATTCATTGCGTATCATATTACACCACGGGAGGCATTCATATAGAGTCATATTTTGTTCTAAGTATCGAGTTGTAAGTAAATAAAAGTGTGATGATCTTCATTATTAGAGCATTATCCCAAGTGAGGAAAGGATGATGGAGACTATGAATCCCCCACAAGTCGGGATGAGACTTTGGACTTATAAAAAAAGAGAAAGGCCAAATAAAAGAAACGAAGGCCAAATAAAAAAAGAGGAAAGAAAAAAAGAAGAAAGAAAAAAAGAGAAAGAAAATAAAATGAGAGAAAAAGAGATAAGGGACAATGCTACTATCCTTTTACCGCACTTGTGCTTCAAAGTAGCACCATGATCTTCATGATAGAGAGTCTCCTAAGGTACATGATGCCGTTGGCGGGGAACTCTACGTCCACCCAAACTATGCCATTGATACATATGTTCATGCACAACCATAGCCTGAGCGGCTGGTCTGTCCATCACCCTGGTGAAATGGCGAGAGAGCCGCATCTTGCTCCTTGGCGGGTTAATCAGTTTGACGATGTACTTGAGTGCGGTCCCTCCCGTGTGGCCTTCCGCCGGAGGCGGGACCACGGCAGGTGGAATCATTGATGCCCCAGTCTTGCCTCCTCGACCACGACAGTCGCACCAGCTACGACCTCGTCCTGCACCTCCGCCCTGAGCGCTCGAACAGGCCTCCGCGGCCGCTGTCGAGGCAGAAGATTGGCTTCGAGGGGAAGCTCTTGCCACCATAGTGGAAGCACGAGCATGGCCTCTTCCTCTTGCCATGGCAACAGAAGCTAGAAGGAGGAGCGAAGGAGAAGGGAATGGTTGAGCATCGCACCCCGCATTCCTCCCCGTTTTATAGGGGAGGGCACGTGGGTTGGCTCTCCACCACTCTAGGGCAACCGCCCCGCTTCACCAATCCTGCACCCTGCGCCCCCTGGCGTATGCATTACTTTGCCCACCTCCCAAACTCGCCAATCCAGCGCTCTAGCTCCTCTAATCAAGACACTACCACCACGACTACCCTTCTGTGCCAATCCCACGCCCCGCGCCTAATCCATGTCATGGGGGGAAGGAAAGGGGGCATTGAAGGAGGGAGTGATGGCAGGCAGCGGCTAGTTCGAGCCACGCATGGTCATAGCCTTACCCACATCGAGCCTGGCCACAACCCATGTATGCATGCGCCCCCAGTTTCTGGTGGGAGTAACATAGGCAGTTTTTTAAGAAAAATAACAAAAACTATGCCTGACGAGGGCTAGGGGCTAGCCCAAAGATCAGATTAATGAAGAACCAAAGAAGATCTCAAAACAATAGCATCATCACAACAAGGTTGGCGTCATGCGTGCATTATTTGGGTCTCACCCAATGGTGCCCGGCAGCACGTACGGCCAAGACCAGGGGGCTCCTGGCGGTGTATTAGACAAGGGACAAATACCCTGACTTATGCATAGATGACTTGCAGCTTTCCCGACAAGGGTAGATTTTCAAACCAGTTTTCCCAGGCTAAAAGAGCAGTTCTTCATGAGATCAAGGAGCGCATTAAGAAGACCAAGACAAAACCACAATGTTGAAGATAGCTCTTGCCGGCGAGCCGAGCCCGGTAAGATGAAAGCTTGGTAGGCCAACACCAGAACACCAGTGCTCCACCTCACAGAGCAGGTTGTCACCCATCGATGAGGTGTCGAGCTCGCAGGTAGTTAGGTGAAGTCTGCCGGGCACGTGGCGGCCCGCTGGTAGGAAGTTTACCTTTATCGATACCCGTCCTAATGGAGTGTCAAGATAATAGGAGGCAGATGAGCAAGCGGTGCGGCAACCGTGCCGAGGCTCCTCCTTGTCATGACACCTAGCGATGCATTTAATGCATTTTGTCCTAACTAGTAGAGTTAGGTATGATACGTCGGTTTCCATCTAATCACCCTGTAAAGACCCTTCTGGCACTGTGGTAACCCCTTGAACTATAAAAGGAGGGCCAAGGAAACCTTTCCAAGGGTTTGAACCCCATGCAACTTCACATGTTGGTACTCCTGCAGCGTCCTTCTCCTTGTGACTTGCCGGGGGAGAGCGCTCTGCGTGCTTGCGCATGCACCCCATCAATAAACCAAAGCAGGAGTGGGGTTTTACGCTTCTTAGCGGCCCGAACTTGGGTATAAACTATCGTGTCCCTCGTCATCTTGCTTTTTGCATCGCATGCACCCCCTCGTCGAACCAACAAAGGGGCATCCCTGTCCCACAGATCGTTGGCTCCATGCCAACAAAGCGGTTCTTCATCATCCTTCATGTCCCTCCGATGATGCGTGAGTACTTTACCACAGACCTACTAGTCTGTAGTTAGTATCTAGATGGCTTCTTCTCTCTTTTTGATCTTCAACATAATGTTTTCCTCGTTGTTCTTGGAGATCTATTTGATGTAATGACTTTTTGTGGTGTGTTTGTTGGGATCTGATTTATTGTGAGTTTATGATCAGATCTATCCATGAATATTATTCGAGTTTTCTCTGAACTATTTTATACATGATTGTTATAGCCTCATATTTCTTTTCCAATTTATTGGTTTGGTTTGGCCAACTAGATTGATTTATCTTGCCATGGGAAGAGGTGCTTTGTGATGGGTTCGATCTTGCGGTGCTCAATCTCAATGACAGAAAGAGACATGACACGCATGTACCAATGCTATTAAGGGTAACAAGATGGGGTTTACTCAGACGTGAGTTTATCTAGTCTACATCATCTCATGTTTCTTAATGTATTAATCTATTTTTCCATGAACTTAATACATTGATGCATGATGGATAGCGGTTGATGTGTGGAGTAATAGTACTAGATGGAGAATCATTTCGGTCTACTAATCTTGGACGTGATGCCTATATACATGATCATTGTCTTGGATATCTTCATAAGTATTTGCTTTTCTATCAATTGCCCGATAATAATTTGTTTACCCACCATAAGCTATTTTCTCGAGAGAAGCCTCTAGTGAAAACAATGGGCCCCAGTTCTATCTTTTATCATATAAGAATCCTAAAAATACCTTTATGAAATTTTCTTTTATTTATTTTGTTTTTTATCTGCAATTTTCTTTTATTTATATTATTTTTTATTTTAGTTAGATCTATTTATCAAATCCTATAAAATTTAATCTATCTCATAACGTTGAGGGATCGATAACCCCTGTACGCGTTGGGTTGCAAGTATTTGTTGTTTGTGTGCAGGTGTTGTTTACACAGTGTTGCTTGGTTCTCCTACTGGATTGATAGCCTTGGTTTCATAACTGAGGGGAGTACTTATCTCTACTGTATTACATAATCCCCCCTCTTCGGGGAAATCCCAACACAGCTCACAAGTAGTAGGAAGAATTTCTAGTGCCATTGCTGGGGAGACATCATCAACATCATCAAGTACCTACGCATAAACTATCATTTCCTTGCAATTAATTTATTTGCCAGTTTCCTCTCGTTTTCTTCTTCCCCACTTCTAAAAAAGGCTTTTACAAAAAATATTTTTTGTTTTCCTTGTTCTTGTTTAATCTTTTGTTCGCTGGTGATCTTGTTTGTGTAATCACGATGTTTTAAAAGGATTATCATGATATTTCCTATCCTAATATATTGGTAGAAAGAGAGAAAAATACTAAGGCTTATATGACCATGCAATTTGAGCACAACAAGTTACTTACCGAAGAACTTAGGGAACACTCTGTCTTACTTGATGCTAGCACAAAACAACTTGATCATGTCAGCGAAGAAGTTGCTAATCTTCAATCCCAGTTTGCTTGTACTGAAAATTTATTAGGGAAAATCTCCGATGTATAAGCTACGCTAGTAAATCAAATGGAAACTAAGCTGAAATCTTTAGAAACTAGTAACATTGAAGATGTTAATGTGATTGGTGTTTCTTCTATTGATTCCCTGTTTATTAATATTAAAATAGATGATAATGGGATTGAAGAAGAGTCAACTTTGGCTAGAAGGTGTCCTCATAATTCGGAGGGTGAAAATCTTCTTGAAAAGTTTGATAGAAGTGGGTTTGGAGAGGTAAAAACTTTAACTAATGATGTGCCCACTCTTTTGGATTACAAAGATTTCATTTATGATATTTGCTCTTTGATTGAATGCATTTCTTTGTTAAAATCCACTCTAAGTCCACCCAATGCTTATGAACAAAATAAAGCTTTTACTAAACATATTGTAGAAGCAAAGGTGAAAGCTTTAGAAGAAAAGTTAGAATTCGAGATTTTGATTCCTAGAAAATTATATGATGAATGGGAACCCACCATTAAAGTCAATATCAAAAATTTTGAGTGCAGTGCTTTATGCGATTTGGGTTCTAGTGTTTCCACAATTTCGAAATCTCAATGTGATGTGCTAGGTTTTATGATGTAGGTTAGAACCCTAGAGGCCAATCTTTTATGTTTGGAGAGGATCCCTATGAAGAACACGAAGAACACGAGGAGGGGAACGAGGGAGAAACATGAGAGAACACTCAACCAACAAGAATAAAGTCACACATGCGCTAGATCATCGAAACACAAGGGAGTACAAGATCCAAATCCATCTTCGGGTGTCTTTGGGCGAATTAGTCGGATCGTCCGGACTGGGGTCCGGATTGTCCGGGCCCTCGTCCGGATCGTCCGGCCAGCCTGGGACTTGGCGTTTTCCTCTCTGTCTTCATGCATGTCTTCCGCTTCCGGTTCTCCTTACTTCCTAACATCTCCATGGCTAACTCCTTGGTACCTGAGTATGCAAAGCGTCTCCGTTTGAGGTAGTAGCCATGTCTCGTGTGATTTGAAAGGGAGTTGTGAGAGGAGTGATGCCACCTCGATTTCGAGAGCTCTTGCACCTGCTCTAGTCATAGGTCCAAGTGGTGTTGAAGGAGATGTAGATGCGTCCATGGGGATGATCGTGGGATGCTCCGCATCATCTCCCCCCCCCTCTTGGGAAAGATCTGACCTCGGATCAAAATCTTCATCACCATGGTATGGCAAGAGGTCTTTTGATGCAGAGCATCCCACGTTCATCCCCATGTACACTCCGACTACTCTCCAAACCCCAAGTGGACTTATGACGAGACCTCAACTATGCGCCATTGGACACAATGTGAACTCGCTCCTCTCCGAACATTCACTTTCTACATGTGAGACATGGCTACTACCTCCAACATGTGTGCTATGCATGTCCAGGAATCAAGAGGAAGGCCATGGAACAGCTACGAGCATTGGACAAGACAGCGAGGACACCAAGTACAAGGACCAAGAGAAGAAGCTACTCGAAGTCTTCAGCCTTCGGACGACCGGACAACGCCGGACGTCCGACGCCTGGGCACTCAGCCAGCCAGAAGGGCCAGCCGACAGAAGCTACAGCGGCCGGACGACCGGCAAGTACCGGACGTCCGACACATCCCAGGACCCGGACGACCGACACCATCACACCCGAGCCGAATTAGCGGGAGTCCAGAGACTACCAGACATCCGGACCTTCTCGAGCCTCCGGACGACCGGAACCCACCGGACGTCCGACGCCTGTCTGCGCACAGTGTATTGGACCGAGTCCATGTATCCCAGAACTTACCCCTTCGTGGCCCATGACTATATATACTCCTCCACCTCCTCCTAGTTAGGTTTAGCGTTGATTTAGCTCAAGTTAGAGATAGAGCTTCGCTCATCCATCGGATCTCCTCCTTGTGAGAGACCGCGGCCTCCTCGGAGAAGATCCTATCGGATTCAAGACCCCCCTCGTGGGAAGATCCCCTTGTGGATTCAAGACCTCCTCACGGAGAAGATCGGTTACCTTTGTATCCTTACCTTTGTTGATTGTGGATCATATGTATCTCTTTGTGTTCGGTGATCTAGCACTTGTGTGATTGATTCCTTGTTGGTTGAGTGTTTCTCTCGTTCTCCCCGTGTTTTCCCTCTAGTTCTTCTGCGTGTTCTTCATGATTCCCGTATGATCCACTCCAAACATGAAAGATCGTCCACATAGGGTTCCACCCTACATCATCTTGGATTAGAGCAAGGTTGATCACGTTTTTGGAGCCCCTACCCCTCTTTTTCTAGCTTGATTTTGTGTGTTCTTACCTAAATCCGAAAATCCCCACCAAAAAATAGCCCCAATTTTTTTTGTGATTTGTTGGTTTGATGATGTTTTGTTGATTTTGATCCATGGATTTGCTTGGTTTCAAGTGAATCTAGCATTTCCCCAAGTTTCCCCATCTTTCCTCCATGAAATCTCGTCAATTTTGACCCCGAAATCTCTATTTTCCGCTCAAAATCGCGCCCCCGAACTCGCATCTCGCGTTGACCCCGACCCACCGGACGACCGGAGTTTTACGGACGTCCAGAGCCCCTGGAACGACCGGACGTCCGACCTTTCCCGGACGACCGGAACCCCTAACCCGAACCGAATTTACGGATTTCCGACCTTTCCGGACGTTCGACGCCTCGGACATCCGACCTTTCCGGACGTCCGTAACCTGTAGTTTCAGACTTTGGCTGATTTTTGTTTTGTCCATAACTAATTCATCCGAACTCCGATTTTGACGTTCTTTAGCTCGTTTTGAAGCTCTTGACATCCCCTATCCCACAAAAATACCACCAACATCATTTGACTCCATCAAAGTTTGTGAATTTTGGCATCTTTGCCTAGGCCTTCCACCATATCATCCGCATAGCCACCACCGACTTCCGCAACCTAACCCATTTTGCTTGCCATCGCATTAGTGGTTGCTTGAGTAGTGATTCGAGTCTCCTAAGGTGTTTCGGCTACTTAGGGACAATTGCTTCTTCATCAACAACCACCATATCTTCCGCATAGGCGTGCCCACCATACATTTTGCCACCCCAACTTAACCCACTAGTTGTTTGAGCTTGTCTGAGTCGTGGCTTGTGTCTCCTAAGGTGTTTCGGCTACTTAGGGACGACAACTTCAACTCAGACATGTGTATAGCCATCATTCCACTTCCGCTTTTCCAAGTGCAAACCACCACCGATTTTCGCTACCACCATTTGACACTTGTCATTTGAGATTTTGAGTTCGCGGTTTTTTTTCGTTTCCTAAGGTGTTTCGGCTACTTAGGGACGAGTCTCCATCATCTTGGTCTCTACATCAAGAACACCGCCATTCATCATCGACGCGGACGGCAACCTCCATATCATCTTGGTATCATGGTATCCCTCCTTTGTATATCCCCTTGCGATTGCATTGATAACCCCTAGCCCAATTTGCATTACTTGCCTATCGAGACTAGCCAGTTGAGTATTGCCGGCAACGTTACTTGTGCACATTAGTGATCATACTTCCCATAACATACATACCATATCATTGTGGTGCATATATTGGTATCATATCTTGTGTCACAAGTTTGTTCCCGCATATACACAATTGCTATCTTGGTTTGTGCATTGTGCAAAACTGGCCATACAAAAAAAAGAAAAGGAAAGGAAAATAAAGCTTTTAAGCAAAATAAAGAGAGCAAAGAAGCTTGTAAGCAAGTGCCATAGCATCATACCATATTGCACATAAGATTGTCATATCCGATCATCTTGGATCATCTTGAGAGAAACACCGGGAACCATACATACATAGCATACTTGGGATAGAAAGTTTATCCATTTTGCATCTTATAGGTTGTGCACAAGTGTCGTATCCGCCTATAGAGCAATCGTGCTAGCGTCTCTCTTGAGTTGTGCAACACGAGCATTTTCTGTGGATTCCACATTTTGTGCTCATTCCTTGGTTGCACGACCCCATTTATCGATCCGTGTGTGTGTTTCCGTGTGCTACATATTGCTATTGGTCCATTTGTTTCACTTGCGAATTTGTGAATCTCTTTCAACATTATTGAATCTTGCTAAAATTTTGCATTAAATTTTTGTGCCACTATCCTCACGGAGCTCCACCAAAAGCTTTACTTGTGTAGGTGTGAGAACCGACAAGGATTGGTACCAATAGAGCTATTTCATTGTCCGCATTTGAGTGAACTTGATTCATTGTCAACATCGGTCAAGGTACATTGGTATAAGTTCTTCTCTTTCTCCCACTCATATTTGCTCGAGTCTTGTGATGGATAGGCAAGGCATTTCCTCTCCGATCCTCGACAACAACGACGGTGTGAACAACTACATCACCAAATCGTCTATCCTCAATCTACAACGACAAGTGCAAGGCGCACAATCAAGATTGCGGGAGCACATCGAGAAGAAGCTTGCCGCACATAAAGAGGAGCAAGATGCAAGGATGGAGGAGATTAGAGCCTTGATCAAGTCTTCTTCCCCTTCGTCATCTTCAAGGAATCATCATGAAGATGCTCCACAAGTGCAAATGCACAAGTCCCAACAAGCCCTAGTTCACGCCAAGTCCAAGCTTCATGAACACAAAAGAAGACCGCGAGACGACCACCACCAAGACCGTGCTACAACTACAACAACCACTTCGGCATATTCACCAAGTGCTATCAAGGCATCTTCGCCTTTGGACGTACGGCATCTTCGCCTACTTCCCACGAGTATGCCTACAACGACTTCATCAAGTCCAAGGCGACCACATACGAGCAAGGGCGACACTTCCATCTTCGGAAGCCCCTCAAGGAAGATGGCCGAGCATGGGAAACTCCCTTCGGTCATGGAGACGAGCTACGAGGTGCCACATCATATGGGCCTCCAACAACAAGACGATCACAAGAATGTCGAGCAAGGGCCATCCCCTTCGACCATGACGACGAGCGAGAACCTCTTCAACAACATGAAGACGACGCCCACATTGGATTCATACTCCGAGTCAAGCTACGAGACCGCGCATGGAGACATTTGCACCTACATCTCTCCGACACCCACATATGTTGAGATGCCCCAAGTGCCATGTGAGGAGAGGCACCACCACATGAGTGACATGAGTGACACCACCATACGTGACATTGAGAGCATTCCCTATGAGAGGATGAGTGTGACCACCACTAGCCCCACACATGAGAGCATGCCACACATCCTATGTGAGGTTGAGCGCCATTTGGGTGACTCCACCAACCATATGAGTGAGTGCATCCTTGAGGGAGTGAGTGAGCCACAACACTTAGAGAGTGAGGTAGTTGACATGGCATGTGAGGCCACTATGATTTCTAACGACTTAACCTCTACTCCTAGTGCATTTTCTTCTTTGGTGCTAGGTCTCCTACATGACGACACGCCTATCCTCGACGAGTCCCTCCCTCCAATGGGAACACCGATGGCCATGGTGGATGATGATGGACCCCCCACATGGTTCCATCAAGATGAATATGACAACGATTGGAGCTTCAACACCTCACCTACAACACATGAGCGACGCTCCAAAGGTAACATAGGTGTGGTGCTTCTCTTGTCCCACTAGTGGACTCTCTTGACATCGATTGCTCCCATGATGTTGACCCACCTATTACCATGCTTCATGCTAGTGAGACTTCTTCATGCCTTGACTTACCTATTTATGATGAATATGATGATGAGCATGTTGAGTTGCCAAGTTGTGATGCTATGCTCCATAGGATATCATGTGAAAATTCTTTTGGTCACATCATGTTTGACAATCCATTGAACTTGTCATATGCTATGAGTGAGATCTCCCATATTGCATCACTTCGATCTCAACATAGTAACTATGCATGCCCCATTAAAATCAATCCCATTTGCACTTATGGCATAGATGACGAGATGATGGTCATTGGCTTTTGCTTCTCTTGTGGTGATATTGCCATGCTTCCTTTACATGATTCGCGCAATTCATCTACTATGACATGCCATGATCACATTGAACCGAATATGCTTTGTTTTGGATGTTGTCAATATTCTCAATGTGATGTTTTCGTTAATGCTCATGAGGAGTCCCCCATAGTTTCCTCATACATATTAGGAGATTTTGATGCATTCCATACTTTGCATGATTCCCATATTTGCGTGCACCATATGCATTCCATGAATAACAATGCTCTAGATATTTCTCATGATGCATTACATCCTTTGAGTCTCCATTATGACATACATAACAACAAACCTATCATGATGGATGACATGTTTCTATATCACACATCTCATTTATTTGAGCATTGGCTATTTTGTGCTAACCGACACATGCATGTGCTCATCATGATGGATGATGTGTACATATACCATGCACACACAATTTTTCCTTTGTCTTTGTTTTGTGTAGGTACTCATGTATACTCGTCGACCTCTCAATCCCAAGAGTTGATGAAACGAGCTCTTGAGAGCAACGATGCATTGGGATCCCGTGGACTATCCTTACCACTGTTCCCTTCGCGCAAGGACTACGCGCATCTCTTCTACTTGGCTCTCACACGGCTATGGGCTATATACTATTTGTCCCCTTATGCTCATTTTACCGTGTTCACTTTGCATGTTATACTTGCTTCTATGCCTTTGCCATGCAATTGTGACCCTTGCTTGCATCTACCCATGATTGAACCTATGTGTATTTGCATGCTTGGTGGAGATCCTTGTTGCTATTGCCATGTTTATCATGCGCCCCCATGCTATCGATGCTTGCTGTGTTGGGAGAATCATGATGTTACATAGGTATTTACATAGGACTTCTTGCCAACACCATGAACCTACTTTCCTCATATCTTGCTTTCATGCTTGTTCTATGACATGTGAATTATTCATGCCCACTATTTGCACACATGACATGCTTGCCATGATTCCTTCTAGTATGTTGCATCTTTGCACTACTAGCATGCTTGACTTGATCGCTATGATTGCTTGCTATGTTGCATCACCCATGTACCACTATTACTTGCTTTCTTAGGTTGATGACATAGGTGTTGATGCCTCTCACTTGATTTGTCATGATCATTGCCTCTTGTTTCCATTAGTTGCATCTCTCATATCACCTTGCATTGAGTGCCAACTTGCTATGCTTATTGATCTTGGAGACTTGGGCACTTTACTTGTGATGCATGATTGTTTGATTGAGCCTCTTGTATTTGGTTGTTCTTACATCATAAGCCTTCATACTATGAAATGCTCCCTTGTCCATTCTCATGATGAGCATGATGCATACACTTGTTGGGTATCTTACCACACGAATGATAGGTTTTTCACTTTCGCTAACCTCATTTTTTTTCCGAGTGTTTGTCATGTTCTTTCGTTTTGAAGGATTCACAAGGCATTAACGTCATGAGACATATTGGCTATTTGAAGGCATACATGATGCGCAACACCAATATTTTGGACATCCTCATAAAGGTGAACTCCTTCTCTTTGAGCCATCCTCAAATACGCATATTGGATGGGTCACTCTTTCATTGTTGTTTTCTTCTTCTTGTCTACATGATACATCTCGTGAACGGAGGAGCAACATTGGAGATTGGCTACATGGACCTTCACATTGAGGAGCACTCACTTATTGGATGCACCTTCGAAACTCCACTCATGCCTCGACATCGAGCTTTGGTACACCAACACCTCCATATTTGTTGATTGTGCTCATACATGTCATGCTCGATGGACTTATCATACTCACCACAAGTTTGCACCCTATGCATGGATTGACTCAGATTATGATTGCCTTGTTGCATCTATTCCCATGTCATCAATGATATATGAGCTTGTGCATTTCCTTAGCAAATTTGTTGTGATCTACCTTGATGGCATATTCATACATCATGATCATATTGTCGACCATCAATTGCATGATAACATACACATATTGAGCATCCATTGCCATATTCATGCTATTGATAAACCGTGTCACTATGACATCATTTTGCACCGTGGTTGCATTGATCATATTTACAACACATTTGTGTGCACAATGATTGCATTTCCTCCCATGAATGCTTTGCATCTCATTATAGATCATCTTAGTAAGCTTCATGCGCTTTGCCACGACCTATCTTGCCGCACGGACTCATTCTTGCATGATGGATACTTTTTGTGCGCTAACCATTGTATTTCCGAGTGTTGCTTGTGTTTGCTCTTTTTGCATGTCTATCACTCCGGCGACACCTTGGACTACTTGGATTGTGCCATGTCTTCAACTTCGTCCAACTACAAGTCCGTCCACGACAACCGTTTCCATGGTGATGAGGATCATGATCCGAGGTCAGATCTTTCCCAAGGGGGGGGGAGATGATGCGGAGCATCCCACGTTCATCCCCATGTACACTCCGACTACTCTCCAAACCCCAAGTGGACTTATGACGAGACCTCAACTATGCGCCATTGGACACAAGGTGAACTCCCTCCTCTCCGAACCTTCACTTTCTACATGTGAGACATGGCTACTACCTCCAACGTGTGTGCTATGCATGTCCAGGAATCAAGAGGAAGGCCATGGAACAGCTACGAGCATTGGACAAGACGGTGAGGACACCAAGTACAAGGACCAAGAGAACAAGCTGCTCGAAGTCTTCAGCCTCCGGACGACCGGACAACGCTGGACGTTCGACGCCTGGGCACTCAGCCAGCCAGAAGAGCCAGCCGACAGAAGCTACATCGGCGGGACGACTGGCAAGTACCGGACGTCCGACACATCCCAGGACCCGGACGACCGAGCGCCTCCGGACGACCGGCACCATCACACCCCAGCCGAATTAGCGGAAGTCCGGAGACTACCGGACGTCTGGACCTTCCCGAGCCTCCGGACGACCGGAACCCACTGGACGTCCAACGCCTGTCTGCGCACAGTGTATTGGACCGAGTCCATGTATCCCACAACTTATCCCTTTGTGGCCCGTGACTATATATACTCCTCCACCTCCTCCTAGTTAGGTTTAGCGTTGATTTAGCTCAAGTTAGAGATAGAGCTTCGCTCATCCATCGGATCTCCTCCTCGTGAGAGACCGTGGCCTCCTCAAAGAAGATCCTATCGGATTCAAGACCCCCCTCATGGGAAGATCCCCTTGTGGATTCAAGACCTCCTCACGGAGAAGATCGGTTACCTTTGTATCCTTAACTTTGTTGATTGTGGATCATATGTATCTCTTTGTGTTCGGTGATCTAGCACTTGTGTGATTGATTCCTTGTTGGTTTAGTGTTTCTCTCGTTCTCCCTGTGTTTTCCCTCTAGTTCTTCCGCATGTTCTTCGTGATTCCCGTAGGATCCACTCCAAACGTGAAAGATCGTCCACATAGGGTTCCGCCCTACATCATCTTTGATGTTGAAGATGTAGCTCATGTTGTACTTGTCGCTTGGGAGGTCGATCTTTTAAGCTTTGTTGTTGTAGTGTACTAGCACCTTGAAGGGTCCATCGGCCCGAGTTAGAAGTTTGGACTTGCATTCGTTGGGGAAGCGGTCCTTGCGATGGTGTAGCCACACGAGATCTCCAATGTTGAATATCATGGGTTGCTTGTTGATGTTGAGCTTGGTCGCTAGTCATTGTACTTGACGCTCTATGGTGTGCCTTGTATCCTCATGCATCTTCTTGATGTAGCTTGCACGTGCACTCGCGTCCATGTTGGTGCGCTCTTGTAGTGGAAGAGGTAGATTGTCTAATGGGGACAACGGGTTGAATCCGTAGACGACCTCGAAGGGGGACTTGCCGGTAGTCGAATGTCTTGCATGGTTTTAGGCATACTCGACGATGGGTAGACACTCCTCCCACTCCTTGATGTTCTTCTTGATCAACACGCGAAGTAGAGTGAAGAGTGTACGGTTTGTCACCTCCGTTTGGCCGTCGGTTTGAGGATGGTATGCCGAGGAAAACAAGAGCTTGATTCCGAGCTTGGTGCATAGCATCTTCCAGAAGTAACTCAAGAACTTGACATTGTGGTCCGAGACGATTGTCTTTGGTACTCCATGAAGTCGCAATATTTCCCTACAAAAGAGATTGGCAACATGTGAAGCATCGTCTATCTTTTTGCATGGAATGAAATGTGCCATCTTAGAAAATTGGTCCACAACAACAAACACGGAATCCTTTCCTTTTTGAGTTCTAGGCAAGCCAAGTACAAAATCCATGCTAATGTCTTCCCAAGGTTGATAAGGAATAGGAAGAGGCATGTAAAGACCATGGGATTGAGCTTTAGACTTAGCTTTGCGACATGTAGAGCATCGGTTGGTCAAGCGTGAGACGTCACGGAACATCTTGGGCCAAAAGTAGTTCTTGGAGAGCGTGGCGAATGTCTTGTCGCGTCCAAAGTGTCTCATGAGTCCGCCTCCATGAGCCTCTTGCAAAAGGAGCAAACGAAGAGAAGACTCGAGAATGCAAAGTTTGTTAGCTCTCATAAGATAATCATCCTTGATGTAATATCGTTCCCAAGATGTATGCGTCAAACACTTAGCATAAGGAGTAGCAAAGGAAGGATCATTCCATACAAGCCTTTTATGTTCTCAAAGCAAATAACATTCAACTCAAATTTAGTGACAAGCGTGCATATGCGTGAAAGGGCATCCGCAACTACATTTTCCTTACCCTTAATGTACTTGATCACATAGGGGAAAGATTCAATAAATTCACTCCATTTGGCATGACGCTTGTTCAACTTAGTTTGGCCTTTCAAGTACTTAAGCGTTTCATGATCGGTATGTATGACAAACTCATGAGGTCTAAGATAATGTTCGCAAACATGTAACACACGCACTAAAGCATAAAATTCTTTGTCATAGATGGGATAGTTAAGTTGAGCACCGGAGAGTTTTTCACTAAAATATGCAATAGCTCGTTTTTCTTGCATCAAAACTCCGCCAATTCCGGTACCACTTGCATCAGAATGAACCTCAAAAGTTTTGTCAAAGTTGGGTAAAGCAAGAATCGGAGCATAAGTAAGCAAAGATTTGAGCTCATCAAAAGCGGTAGATTGCAAGGGTCCCCTAACAAAAGGAGCATTTTTCTTACTCAAAGCATGCAAAGGTGCGGCGATGGTGCTAAAGTCTTTCTCAAAGCGATGATAGAATCCCGCAAGGCCAAGAAAGCTACGCACTTGTTGCAAATTAGTGGGTTGGGGCCAAGTTTTAATTGCTTCAATTTTAGATTCATCAACATGGACACCCTTTGTAGAAACAACGAAGCCCAAGAAAACAAGCTTGTCAACACCAAATGTGCACTTTTTCATGATGCTCTTTCATGATTTGCTGAAAACAAGAATGTCATCGAAATAAACCACAACAAAGACTCCAATGTAAGGACGAAGTACAAAATGCATAAGACGCATGAAAGTACCGGGAGCTTCCGATAAACCCATAGACATAACCAATCACTCGTACAAGCCAAATTTGGTTTTGAAAGCGGTTTTCCATTCATCACCTTCTTGTATGCGGATTTGATAATAGCCACTTTTAAGATCAATTTTTTATAAAATGGTGGCACCGCTAAGTTCATCAAGCATATCATCTAGGTGAGGAATGGGATGCCTATAACAACAGTAATTTCATTGATAGGTCTACAATCCGCGCACATGCGAAAACTACCGTCTTTTTTGGGCACAAGTATAACTGGAACGACACAAGGGCTTAAGCTTTCACGTACATGTCCATTCTCGATTAGTTGTTGTACTTGCCATTGGATCTCCTTAGTTTCTTGAGGGTTGATGCGGTAGGGAGCCTTGTTTCTTAGGGGGTGCTCCGGGGATGAGGTTGATTCGGTGCTCAATGCCTCGAAGTGGAGGTAGACCCGAAGGTAGCTCATCGGGGAAAACATCTTGGAATTCCTTTAGAAGAGAACACAACACTAAAGGTAGATCGTGAGAGGTGTTAGTTTTTGGTTCACCGTCCTTGCACACAAGGACAAAGTGCATAACACTTGATGGGTTCTCACACACTTCTCTCATCTCACTTTTGGTGGCAAATAGGACAAAGTTTTTCTTGTCTCTCATCATGGAGGCACTCGGTTTTGGCTTGTAGCTCTCACTCTCTTTTGGGTGGATCACTTTCTCACTCTTCTCTCCGCGATGGGTGGCTTGCTTGTCGGTGATCACTTGACTAGGAGACATAGGTCGTAGCACGTATTCCTTCCCTTTTATCTTGAAGCTATAGTGATTGGTACGCCCGTTGTGGATGACGCCGCGGTCAAATTGCCATGGTCGACCAAGAAGGAGGTGGCAAACAGACATTGGGACAACATCACACTCTAGAGTGTCTTCATATGCTCCAATTTTGAAGGAAACCTTGACTGTATGCTCAACTTTTATAGTGCCGGAATCGCTTAGCCATTGGACTTTGTATGGATGCGGGTGCTTCATCTAGACCAATTGTAGCTTGGAGCATAGTTCTTCACTTGCCAAGTTGTGATAACTACCTCCATCGATGATGACCTTGACGAACCTTCCATTGATGTCGGACTTTGTGTGGAAGATGTGGCATCTTTGGTCTTCGTCTTGTTGATGTTGACGAGTCAAGACTTTGGAGACAACGTGAGCGGGGCTCGAATCCTCATCACAAAAGACTTGATCATGTTCATCTTCGTTCACACGCCGGTGCATGGCCACTTGCTCAAGGGCTTCCATCTCCTATTCACTCATGGAATCATAGGTTCCGTCGTCGTTGAGGATCATGGTGCGCTTGTTGGTGCATTGAAAAGACTTGTGGCCTTGGCCACCGCAAGTGAAACACTTGAAGGAGCTTGTCTTGACGGTCTCATCGGTTGGAGTAGAAGATGAAGAGCATGGCTTGAAGTTGCTTGTAGTAGGAGGAGGACGACTCGGGGTTGTCGAAGTTTTCTTGTAACTTGACTTGTCGTCGTTGCTTGGAGATGGCTTGGTTGAGGTAGAAGTTGGAGGAGTCGTTGAAGCTTGGTTGTTGGAGAAGCCGTAGGTCTTGGATGAGTACTTGGCATACTTGAACTCATCTTGCACTTGGTGTTCCACTTTGGTAGCTTGATGCACGACCTCAATGAGGTTGGAGTAGGATTGGATGTCGGCAATCTTCTTAATGGGATGATTGAGGCCATTCAAGAAACGTGCCATATTTTGCTCATCATATTTCGTGACTTTGGCTCGTATCATGGATATCTCCCTTTCCATGTAGTATTCTTCAACTCTCTTTGTTCCTTGCTTGAGTAGTTGGAGCTTCTTGAAGAGATCGCGGTTGTAGTAGGTGGGCACAAAATGTGCTCGCATGACATCTTTCATTTGAGCCCAAGTGGTGATTGGTGGTTCACCTCTTGCTTGTCGGCACTCAAGGACTTGTTCCCACCATAAGAGAACATAGTCTTGGAACTTAAGTTATGCCATAGCGATCTTCTTCTCTTCCTCGTAGTTGTGCAAACGAAAGATTTTGTCGACCTTCAATGCCATGAGAGGTACTCTTCGGGATCATTGCTTCCATTGAACTTGGGCATGGTGAACTTTAGCTTGTCGTAGCATTACTCTTCATTGTGTTGTGGTCGAGGATGATGATGACGCCCGTGACGTGGAGGATAATCAACATCATGTTGCTCTTGGCGTGGAGGAATTCCATGATCATCTTGCTCTTGTTGAACTTGAGGTTGAGGAGGAGCTTGTCGAGCTTGAGGAGGAGGTGGGGGAACTTGACGCTGCACTCTTGGTTGGTAGTTCCGCTCTTGGATTTCTTCTCGAAGTGCTTCCTCTTGATTGCGCCTATCGCGGTTGCACTTGGAAATGGCTCGACTTGCTTCTTGAAGGGCACGTTGCACCTCAAGAGCTTGTGCTTCACGTTGTTGTTGCTGAAGACATTGAGCCTCGGCATCTTGTTCAACTTGATGTTGACGCACTCATTCTTCCTCTTGGTGACGTTGACGTTGTCGTTCTTGAGCTTGTGCAAAAGGATCTTGGTGTGGTTGATGACGAAGTACTTGTTCGTCGACTTGCTCTTGCGGATGAATGCCGTGTAGAGCATTGCGAGATGCATGACGGTCTTGACGCGCGGCTCGTCGAAGAGTGTTTGATGTTGGTGTACTTGAGCCGGAGAAGGTGTCGTCGGAGTGTCAACTTGAGCAGCTCCGTCTTGAGTATGAAAAAGTGGAAGGAGGGCGGTTAACCAAAAAGGCGCGCACCTCGTCCATTCTTGCATCGTTCTCTTGCTTGTGAGCATCGAGCTTGTTGTCGAAGTAGTCTCTTGTACGTTGCTCGGAGATTTGCAAGTCGGTGGCGAGATTGTCGATGCGGTCAGTCATTGCTTGTTGCTCTTGATGCAACGCTCGTTGTGCACCAAAGAGGTGGCTCCTGGTCACGAATGATGACATGTTGTCGTCTTGCTCGATGAAGAGTGGGTTGGTAGAAGTACTTGGCCTATCCATCATTCCAAGCAAAATGTGAGTGGGAGAGAGAAGAACTTATACCAAATGTACCTTGACCGATGTTGAAGATGGATCAAGATGACTCAAATGCGGGCAATGAAATAGCACAATTGGTACCAATTCTTGTCGGTTCTCACACCTACACAAGTAAAAGCTTATGGTGGAGCTTGGTTAGGATGGTGGCACAAAATTTGATGCAATTGTTAGTTTGACTCAAAGATGTTGAAAAATATTCGCAAATTCACAAATGCAATAAGTAGACCAAGCAAGTAGTGGTACACGGAAACACACACGCAAATAGATAATTGGGATTGTGCAAACCAAAAATGAGCCAAAATGTGGAGTCCACGAAAATGCTCCTGTTGCACAATACTAGAGAGACGCTAGCACGATTGCACAATAGGAGGATACGGAACTTTTGCACAACCTACTAGGCAAAAATGCAACGACCTCGATCCCAAGTATGCTATATGTATGGTATTTTGGTGATATGATCCAAGATGATCGGATATGACAATCGTGATGTAGTATGATGCTATCGTTCTTGCTTATAAGCTCTTTGCTTATTTTCCTCTTTTGCTTAAAAGCTTGTTTGGCTCTTTCACTTTTGAGCTATTTTCTCATGCAAAACTTTACGAACCAAGGTAGCAATTGTGTATGCGATGACAACTTTGTTACACAAGAGATGATAACAAGATATGCACCCCGATGATATGGTATGCATGCTTATGGAGAGTATGATCACTAATGTGCACAAGTCACGTTGCCAGCAATACTCAATGGCTAGTCTCGATGGGTAAGCAGTGAAAAAGTAAGGCTATGGTGGTTATCAATGCAATGGCAAGGCGTAGACAAAGATGTCGTCGATGTTACCATCCGTATCGATGATGAGTAGTCGATGAAGATCAGCGGTGGTGATGTTGATGTCGCGCTGTACCTATAGAGCCAAAACACAATAGGACACGCGAAACCATAACTCAAATTATCAAACCCAAAGTTGAATGGTGGTACGGAGGGGTATGTCATGGGGTTGGCGGGTGAAGGTGGTGGTGGTCGAAGTGGTTGGTGTGCGGAGTGGTGGCTAAGTCCTTTATATAGTGGCCTTGGTCCTCTTCCCAAATATGAGCGGGAAGGGATCCCACAACGACGGGATTTGAAAGGGGACAAGTAGTACAGACTATCCTAACAAAAGTAGTCTTCGCCTACGAAAAGCCTCTGGTCGTGTCGCTGCGGTGGGCTCGGTGATGACCTCCGTCCTGCCGTCCTGGCGGTCTTGGTCTTGTTGCACCAAAATGGAAACCTTTGGCTGATTCCTCGCGACTCCGCGCCTGTGGCTTGCCTCCCTTGCACCGAAGATGAAACCTGCGCTATGTACCCGCCTGGCGCCCTCCTGGCCTTGGTCGTCACGGCTCACATCAGCTAAGCCTCATGAGATAACTTGCATAGAACTCTCCGCCCGTCAGGAGCCCTCCTGAGGAGGCCACCTCCTTCAGGGGTCTTGGCGTCGTCTGCCTCGCGAGGCTTGGCCCCTTGCGAGGGTCTTGTGGTGTTGGTGTTGAAGTTGGGCCATACCAGGCCGTCGATGGAGTCATGCAGTGGGCCACAGGCAGGCATGATTGGATACCCCCAAATCAAGGATGCCAACAATGTCATAATGGGACGGTGTATCAAAAGCGTGAACATCGTAATTGGTGCTCAATGTGAGTATGTGATCATGCAATTGATGGTGGGCAATATGATCATGATGTATGAATATGCCATCAACAAAGATCACAATAAAATTGCTAAGGAAGTGCACAAGCTCATATATCATGGATGGCATTGGAATATAAGATGCATCAAGGCAATCGTAATGCAAGTCAATCCATGCATAGGGTGCAAACTTGTGGTGAGTATGATATGTCCATCGAGCATGACATGTGGGAGCATAATCAACAAATATGGAGGTGTTGGTGCAATGTGTCAAAGGAGTGTAGATGTACCAATGCTCGATGTCGTGGCATGAGTGAAGTTTCGAAGGTGTATACAATAAGTGCGAGCGCTCCTCAAGTTGAATGTCCAATGGGTCAATGTCCAATCTCGCGCCTCCATCCCATAAATGTAACATGTAGACAAGAAGAAGGAGACAACAATCAAAGTATGAGCCATCCAATATGCGTATTTGAGGATGGCTCCAAGGGAAGGAGTTCACCTTTAGGAATTTCTCAAGGATGTTGGAGTCGCGCATCTTGTATGCCTTCCCATGGCCAATATGTTCCGTGATGGTAGTACCTCCTTGTGAATCCTTCAAAATGGAAGAACATGACAAACACTCAGAAAAACAAATGAGGTTAGTGGAAGTGCAAAACATATTATTCGTGCGATAAGATACCCAACAAGTGTATGCATCATGCTCATCATAAGAAAGGACAAGGGAGTATCTCATAGTATGGAGGCATATGATGCGAGAACAACAAAATACAATAGGCTCAATCAAACAAGCATTCATCACAAGTAAGGTGTCAAAGTCTCCAAGATCAATAAGCATAGTATGGTTGCATTCAATACAAGTGGATATGAGAGAGGAAACTAATGGACACAAGAGACAATGATCAAGATATATCATGTGAGAGGCATGCACATATATGTCATCAACTGAAGAAAGCGAGTAAGAATGGAACATTGGTGATGCGACAAAGCAAGCAATCATAGTGATCAAGTCAAGAAAGCTAGTAGTGCGAAGATGCAAGCTACTAGAAGGAATCATGGCAAGCATGTCATGTGTGCAAATAGTGGGCATGAATAATGCACGTGATATATCACAAGCATGAAAGCAAGATATGAGCAAAATATCAACGACGTATTGGCAAGAGGCCATATGTAAATAGCAATGTGAAGTAGGGCAGAACCCTAGGGGCCGATCTTTCACGTTTGGAGTGGATCCTATGGGGAAACATGAAGAACACGTGGAAGAACACAAGGGAAATCACGAGGGGAAAACGAGAGAAACACTCAACCGACACGAATTTGATCACACAAGTGCTAGATCATCGAGGCACAAAGTAACACGAGATCCAAAGTCAACAAAGGATGATACAAAGGTAGCCGTTCTTCTCTGAGAGGAGGTCTTGATTGTCTTCTCCGGATGGAGGCCTTGAATCTGGATGGATCTTCTCCGAAGAGGTGCGGTCCCTCACGAGGAGTAGATCCATGCGGATGAGCAATGCTCTATCTCAAATGAGCTAAACCAATGCTAAGTCTTGAAGTGAGGAGGAGGAGTCCTATATATAGGCTAGGGGGCGAAGGGGTACATGGGCTCAGCCCAACACTCACGCGCAGGCGCTGGCCGGATGATCCGGGTGGGGAGCCGGATGATCCGGTCTTGGCCGGATGATCCAGGTGGAGGCCCAGATGAGCTGGTGGTGCAGGCGGTGGCGGTGCAGGTCCGGATGTCTGGTTGGGGGTCCGGATGTCCGGATGATCCGAAACGGCGTCCGGATGACCCGGCTTCATGGAGAGGCTTCGGGTGTCTTCGGCGCGCATTAGACGGATCGTCCGGGCCCTCGTCCGGATCGTCTGGACAGTCTGGGACTTGGCGCTTTTCCTCTCCGTCTTCACGCATGTCTTTCGCTTCCGGTCCTCCTTGCTTCCTAGCTTCTCCATGGTTAACTCCTTGGTACATGAGTATGCAAAGCGTCTCCGTTTGAGGTAGTAACCATGTCTCATGTGAATCGAAAGGGAGTTGTGACAGGAGTGATGTCACCTCGGTTTCGAGAGCTCTTGCACGTGCTCGAGTCATAGGTCCAAGTGGTGTTGTAGGGGATGTAGATGCGTCCATGGGGATGATCGTGGGATGCTCCGCATCACAATGGGACATCATGACTCTCCTAACACAACAAGCATCAATAGCATGGGGCACAAAGAAATCATGGAAATAGCTACACATAGAAGTAGCTACACATAGAACAAGCATCAAGAGCATGGGGCACAACAAGCATCAATGGGACATCATGACTCTCCACCGAGCATGCAAATACACATAGAAGTAGTAGAATGGTGAATCATATGTAAGTGCAAGAAAGGGTCACAATTGCATGGCAAAGTCGTAGAAAGAGGTATAACATGCAAAGTGAACATGATACAATCGGCATAAAGTAATAAGTGATATACAGCCCACAGCCTTGTGAGAGCCAAGTAGAAGAAGTGCGCGTAGTCCTTGCGTGAAGGGAACGATGGTAAGGATAGTCCACGCTGATCCCAAATTGTCATTGATCTCAAGAGCTCGTTTCATCAACTCTTGGGATTGAGAGGTTGATGAGTATAAGTGAGTACCTACACAAAACAAAGACAAAGGGAAAATTGTGTGTGCATGGTATATGTACACATCATCCATCATGATGCGTACGTGAATGTGTTGGTTAGCACAAAATAGTCAATGCTCAAATAAATGAGATGCATGATACAGAAACATGTCATCCATCATGATGGGTTTGTTGTTATGTATAGAATAATGGAGACTCAAATTGTGTAATGCATCATGAGAAATATGTAGAGCATTGTGATTAATGGAATGCATATTGTGCACACAATTATGGGAATGATGCAAAGTATGGAATGCATCAAAATCTCCTAATATGTATGAGGAAAATATGGGGGGTCTTATCATGATCATTAGTGGAAACATCACATGGAGAATATTGACAACATCCAAAACAAAGCATATTTGGGACAATGTGATCATGGAATGGCATAGTAGATGAATTGGGAAAATCATGTAAAGGAAGCATGTCAATATCATCACAAGAAAAACAAAAGCCAATGACCACCATCTCGTCATCTATGCCATAAGTGCAAATGGTATTTATTTTAATGGGGCATGCATAGTTACTATGTTGAGATTGAAATGATGCAATATGGGAGATCTCACTCATAGCAAATGACAAGTTTAAAGGTTCGTCGAACATGATGTGACCAAAAGAATTTTCACATGATATCCTATGGAGCATAGCATCACATAGGCAATTCAACATGCTCATCATCATATTCATCATAAATGGGTGGCATATCGAAACAAGACATAGTATGTGATGAATCCATAGGGTGATCAACATCATGGGAGCAATCGGTGTCAAGATAGCCCAGTAGTGGAGCAAGAGAAGCACCATCATCTATGTTACCTTTGGAGCATCGCTCATGTGTTGTAGGTGAGGTGTTGAAGACCAAGTCGTTGTCATCTTCCTCTTGATGGAACCATGTGGGTGGTGCATCATCGTCCACCATCGCCATCGGTTTTCCCATTGGAGTGATGGACTCGTCAAGAGTAGGCTCGTCGTCATGTAGGAGATCTAGCACCAAAGAAAGCACACTCGGAGTAGAAGTTAAGTCGTTAGAAATCATAGTGGCCTCACATGCCGTCTCAACTACCTTAGTCACTAAGTGTTATGGCTCACTCACTCTCTCTTTGATGCTCTCACTTGTATGGCTGGTGGAGTCACTCAAATGGCACTCAACCTCACATAGGATTTGTGGCATGCTCTCAATTGTGGGGATAGTGGTGGTCACACTCATCCTCTCATAGGAAATGCACTCAATGTCACATATGGTGGAGTCACTCATGTCAGTCATGTGGTGGTGGATCTCCTCACATGGAAATTGGGGCATCTCGACATATGTGGGTGTCAGAGAGATGTAGGTGCGAATGTGTCCATTCTCAACTCCTATCGCCACCTTGGTTGAAGGGATAGTCCCATGCTCAACCTCCTCATCCATAACGCCTCCAAAGATGAATGCCGTGGGATGTGGCAAAACATCACTCTCCTCCGAGATCAAAGAGAAGGTCTCATGTGCGCTCGTGTAGCTTCACTCGGAGCAGGGGACATATTGGGGCGCCGTCTTCATGTTGTTGAAGAGGTTCGTGCTCGTCGTTGTGGCCGAAGGGGACGACCCTTGCTCAATTGTCTTATCATCATCGTCTTGTACGAGGCCCATAAGATGTGGCACCTTGTAGCTCGTCTCTATAACCGAAGGGAATTTCCCATGCTCGGCCATCTTCCTTGAGGGGATTCCGAAGATGGAAGTGTCGCCCTCACTTGTAGGTAGTTTCCTTAGACTTGGTGATGTAGATGTAGGCGTACTCATGGGAAGTAGGCGAAGATGTCGTACGTCCAAAGCCGAAGATGCCTTGATAGCACTTAGAGAAGATGCCGAAGTGGTGGTGGTAGCCGTAGCCTGCTCTTGGTGGTGCTTGTCTTGCGGTCTTATCTTGTGCTCTTGAAACTTGGCCTTGGCGTGTAGTATAGCTTGTTTGGACTTGTACATTTGCGCTTGGCGAGCATCTTCATGATCATGGTGCCATTGTCGTGCTTAAGCTCGTAGTAGACGTCGATCGTCATCGTCGTGCACATGATGCTTGGAGGTGACTTGCCCTTCATGACGATGTTGATCATGATGATTGCCATGTAGATGTGGACGTGGACGACTTGTGCTTGCAACATTTTTGCGCTCTGAGGACTTGTGGCTTGAACGTCGCCGCCGCGAAGATGACGAAGGGGAAGAAGACCTATAGTCGACCAACACTTGTCATAGCTTCTCCATGTGTTTGTTGTGGTAGCCAAACAAGTTGTCGATGTAGTCTCTTTTCCCTGCTTCGGATTGTCGTATGTCAGTGGCGATGTTCTTGAGGCCTTGCATGGCTCGTTGTAGTCCGAAGTTGGGAGTTTTGTAGTTGTACGCGCCACCATTGTCGTGGAAGACCGAAGATGAAATGCCTTTCCTATCCATGACAAGACTCGAGAAAATATGAGTGGAAGAAAGGAGAGAAGTATACCAACCATACCTTGACCGATGTTGATAATGGATCAATGATCACTCAATGCTGTAACAAGGAAATAACACAATTGGTACCGATCTCGTCAATTTCTCACACCTACACAAGTAAGGCTTATGGTGGAGCTCAGCGAGGATAGTGGCACAAAAATTTGATGCAAAATGTTAGCAAGAGTCAATAATGTTGAAAGAGATTCATAAATTCGCAAGTGAAACAAGTAGACCAATAACAATATGTGGCAGACAGAAACACATACACACATAGATAGATAAATGGGGTCGTGCAACCAAAGAATGAGCTCAAAATGTGGAATCAACAAAAAATGCTCTTGTTGCACAACTCTAGAGAGACGCTAACACGATTGCTCAATAGGCGGATACAACACTTGTGCACAACCTATAGGAGACAAAAATGCAACGACTTCTATCCCAAGTATGTTATGTATATATGGTTCCCGGTGTTCCTCTCAATATGATCCAAGATGATCCGATATGACAATCTTATGTGTAGTGTGGTATGATGTTATGGCTATTGCTTAAAAGCTTCTCTGCTCTTCTCTTTTTCTTTGCTTAAAAGCTTATTCTTTTTTTTCGTTGGCCACTTTGCAAAATGCACAAACCAAGATAACAGTTGTTTATATGCGGGAACAAACTTGTGGCAGAAGAGATGATATGATGATACCAAGATGATACCAATATGATATGGTATGTATGTAATGGAAGGTGTAGACCAATTATCACTAATGTGCACAAGTAACGTTGCCCGCAATACTCAATGGCTAGTCTCGATAGGCAAGTGACGCAAAATGGGCTAGGGGTTATAAATGCAATTGCAAAGGGAATATACAATGGTGTTGTCGAGGTTACCGTCGATGGTTTGTCGTGTGTACATAAGGATAGACGACGGTGAGGTGGTCAATGTCGATGACGACCTCGTGGAGATGATGAGTGGCGGTCTTCTCGATGTAGACCCGTTCCTAATTAGCCGAAACACCTTAGGAAACGGAAAAAACCCGCGAACTCAAAATCTCCAAAGGCAAGTGTCAAATGTCAAAATGGTGGTAGCAGAAAAGCGGTGGTGGTTGCGGGAGTATTGGTGTCCCGGTCAAAATGGGTTAAGGTGGCGGAAGGGTATTGAGGGAGTCCCGGACTAGGGGGTGTCCGGATAGCCGAACTATCATCATCAGCCGGACTCCAAGACATGAAGATACAAGATTGAAGACTTCGTCCCGTATCCGGATGGGACTTTCCTTGGCGTGGAAGGCAAGCTTGGCGATACGGATATGTAGATCTCCTACCATTGTAACCGACTTTGTGTAACCCTAGCCCTCTCCCGTGTCTATATAAACCGGATGGCTTTAGTCCATAGGACGAACAACAATCAGACCATAGGCTAGCTTCTAGGGTTTAGCCTCCTTGATCTCGTGGTAGATCCACTCTTGTAACACACATCATCAATATTAATCAAGCAGGACGTAGGGTTTTACCTCCATCAAGAGGGCCCGAACCTGGGTAAAACATCATGTCCCTTGTCTCCTGTTACCATCCGCCTAGACGCACAATTCGGGACCCCCTACCCGAGATCCGCCAGTTTTGACACCGACATTGGTGCTTTCATTGAGAGTTCCTCTGTGCCGTCACCATTAGGAAGGATGCCTTTTCCCGTCTTTGAAGACAGCATTGTCGTCAAGGGAGCTTTGGCCGCTGGCCAAACTATCCGGCTAGGCAGTTTTCTTATGAGCGCCTATTCGGCCACCGCTCCGACAATGACCTCTCAAGTCATTAAAAGCGATCTTCACGTCAGCTCAGAATTCGCCGAGCAGCTAGATCCGATTGAGCTCTCCTCTGTAAACGAGCTCTTGGATCGCATCGCCGCCCTGGGAGTCGCTACCGACTACATCAGATTGGGCTTAAAACCGATCTGAGAGAAATCAACTCTCCCCAAGTTACCCACCACGTTGTCGTGGTAGAGGAACAATGCGGCGACTCTTCTTCTATGATAAAAACCAACTATGTCCGGATTCCCGATCCCTCCATGCCGGATTCCCGCGGAGTGACGAACACTAATCAAATATTGAACCTAAAGTCAGGCATCAGACCAGATTTGTGGGAAAGCGTCCAGCAAATCAAGCTTCCGAATCCGGAAGCTTCGTGGCCTTTGAGCCTCAGATTGGGCGGGGTTCCGAACTTGATTCCGCCCGCCCACCCAAACATAAGCGATCTATCTCAACTACGGCAAGAGCCCGATGAAACAGTACATCATTACTGGGCCAGATTCCTCCTGGTTATGGACAGGATAAAGGACTGCCGTGAAGAAAGCGCGATTTCAATCTTCTGCAACAATTGCACGGACAAGGGAATCATAAACGCCATCAGTCCTCGCGAAGTTACACGCTTCACCGACCTAGCGACCATTGTACAAAAATACTGCGCGATGGAAAGTGCCTGGAAAACCGAAACTAGGTTTTGGGACAATCAGGCCCTGAATACAACCCCAGTCCGAAATAAAAGGGTGCGTCATACTCAAGCACCTGGGTTAAAAACCAAAAAGTAAAAACCCCATAAAGGGTACGGAACCGTACTGGAGGGATGGCTCAACGGACCCTGCAAAATCCACAGTACGGAGGGCGCCACTCCAACACATAGCCTTCGAGCATGTTGGATATTACGGCAGGTGGCCAAAAGTGGCGAAGGCTTTTTAGCCTCGGGCAACCAGCCCAGCAGCACCAGTACGGTATTAACAGTCTTCGAGACTTCCGCATCAAATAACATGCGGAAACGAACAATCCGCAGTCTTGCCAAAGTCTACCAAGTAGCAACAACAAATCCATGGAGCGACACGGCTATCACCTTCAATGACAGCGACGAACCTAAATTCCGAACAGCTAGAGCACCAGCCGCATTGGTCCTCAGTCCGATAGTGGACGACTTTCGTCTCACCAAGGTACTCATGGATGGCGGCAGCGGATTAAACCTCATCTACGAGGAAACCCTTCAAAAAATGGAAATTGACTGGAGCCGCATTGAGCGAAGCAGCACAACCTTCAGGGGAATAATCCCTAGTTGAGAAGTACGCTGCACAGGAAAAATCACACTAGATGTAGTGTTTGGCTCGCCGGACAATTATAGGTCCGAAGAGGTCACCTTCCAAGTGGCCCCATTCGGCAGCGGATATCACACTTTGTTAGGGCGAGAGGCATTCACAATCTTCCAAGCTATACCCCATTACGGGTACATGAAGCTCAAAATGCTCGGACCCAATGGAATAATCACTCTCGCCAGTGATCCAGATACAGCACTCCGTGCTAAAAATAAGACAGCCGCACTGGCCCTAGAGGCATTATCCGAAGCCCTAGCGGCAGAGGAATTAACCGCGCTGCGCTCCACGGTGGATAGGGACGACGTGATACTCGATAAGAGGTCCAAGTCCACCTCTTTTAAACCAGCAGACGAAATAGTCAAATTTCAGGTCCATCCAACGGACCCCACAAAGACGACATCCACAGGAGCACAATTAAATCCTGATGTAGAAGCCGCACTACGAGAATTCCTTCGGGAAAATTGGGACATTTTTGCATGCCACCCTTCAGACATGCCAGGAATCCCACGCAGGCTGGCAGAGCACAGCCTAAATATCCTAAAAGGATTCAAGCCAGTCAAACAAGCTCTTCGGCGATTTTCCGAACCCAAAAGACAGGCAATGGGAGAGGAGCTAGCCAAGCTCTTAGAAGCCGGATTCATCAGAGATATCAAACATCCGGACTGTCTAGCCAACCTAGTAATGGTACCAAAAAAGGACAAATCCTGGTGCCTCTGCGTCGATTTCAAAGACCTTAACAAGGCCTGTCCAAAGGACCCTTTCCCTCTCCCTCGCATCGACCAAATCATCGATGCTACCGCAGGGCACGATTCATTGTGCTTCCTTGACGCATACTCCGGATATCATCAAATCAAGATGGCGGAAAAAGACTAGGCCGCAACGGCTTTCATTACTCCATATGGGCCATTCTGCTTCAGCACAATGCCCTTTGAACTCAAAAACGCCGGCGCAACATATCAGCGCATGATTCGGACATGTCTGGCTACCCAGATAGGCAAAACAGTAGAGGCATACGTAGACGATGTGGTCGTCAAGACCAAACACGTCGAAACTCTAGTAGACGACTTGAGGGTGACATTTGACAACCTCCGAGCATATGACATTAAGCTCAACCCGGAAAAGTGTGTCTTTGGAGTACCAGCCGGAAAGCTTTTGGGCTTCATTGTATCCGATAGAGGAATTGAAGCAAACCCAGCCAAGATCCGAGCTCTGTCACAATTGGATATCCCAAAAGACCTCAAGCAAATATAAAAACTAACTGGGTGTGTAGCGGCTCTAAGCCGCTTCATCTCCCGTTTGGGAGAAAAGGCTCTGCCCCTCTATCGCCTCCTCCGGCGCACCGAACACTTCGAATGGACGGATGCCGCCACGGCCGGACTCGAAGAAATCAAGGCCATACTGGCAACAAATCCGGTCCTGGTCCCCTACCACCGTTGTATCCTTATGGATAACTGCATATCCTTGCCGTCCATAACTTCATCTCCAGTTGCTCTTGTTATTACAAGATACCCCGAAATTCTCTCTATTATTCCGAGAATCCTTTGAGCTTACTGCCTTGCAGTTCTTGCCACATGAATACCCCCTACGTATAGTTCCTCCCACTTACCGAGTATCCGTTCTTTCCACGTTGTTCATATGATACACAAGATACATTGAAATACTATTTGATCTTCCGGTAATCCTCTGCCTGCTATTGCTCTACAAATACTTGTCTGCTTGCATTATGGTTGCGTTCCATATGACCAACAATATTCATTAGTATCCTTCGTCATTATAATTTCGAGCTCCTTGATTCAATAAGATGTGATTGCTCACAATCCTCAGTCGAATCCTCGAATTTATCCTTCCGGCTCAGACGTCATTTTGACCAGGAACTAGTTCTCGATTAATCAAATTGTTGTCGATTGTACCCCTAAGTCTATTCAACTTATCCATCCTTAACCAAAGCGTTTGCTTCTGATCCCTTGATTTGGAGCTCATAATTCCTTTGCATTTGAGCTTTGAATTAGTCAGTTGTTTCGATAGTCTGATCTCCTTGCTTTCTTTCTTCTTCTGGTTGAGTACCGATGCAAACATCAGATCCCTTGTGGACCACCAGATCATTTATTGGATTTTATCCGACAACATCCTTCATATTCAAAACTTTGTGAGTCTTTTCTTGGATACATAATTCCTTTCGTAAACTGTATCCTTTGCTTGTCGAACATGCTCTGCTTTTGAGCTGGTGATATTTACTCTTGAAACTTGTGGTATATGTATCTAAGATGCCCCTATGGGTTGAACTTATACCTTCCCTAAAATCGTATGAACCCGAAAGTTTACACAAGTCATACCATTCTGGTGTTTTACCAGATAATTTCCTGCTCTAAAACTTCTTCGAAGTCGAGAAGTAAATGGAAGGTTAGGCATTGAAGAAGCGGGAGTCGACCTTGAACTTTGCGTTCATGCCCATGGACACGATGCTGATCTTATCAGGAAGCTTCTCTTAAAATTATTTACCCCTGTGGTATAAATTCATCTTATATCTGGGATTTGGTCCTTTGCAACCATGGTTCCGACCATGATTGTTCTTCTTTGATCCCATTTCTCGAAAAATTTGAAGTACTTGTCTTCTGTAGATCAATACACCTACCCAACCTCTATTCTGGTCTACCTTTGAGTGTACCCTCTGGTATCTCGAGAATACCACGAAACTACATAACTTCTTATGAGTTCTTCATCAACTATTATTCTCGCCGATTCCAATTTTTCCCCGAGAATCGATTCCGCACTCCGATTTAGTAAATCTAAGAAATTTTCATTGCTTATGAGTTTAATAATCCTTCAGGTCATTCCTAGCCTGATCGGCTATATCATTATCGTGCTAAATTTTAACTCTGCCACCTGGTCCTTCCCAGAGCACAATTTTCGACGATGGCCTAAGCTTACGTCGATCTTCCTCGTCATATCATTTCACCTTGAACAACAACGTACCCGTGGATCTAATAACCTTTCGCTTCATCATTCCTTTGACTTGATCTCATCGCTGATAGATTACTTCTTCGGGGAACCTCTCGACAAAATTTGTCGTGATCATCATCAACATTTTGACTCCTACTAGGATACCAATCGAATTCATGATGATAAGTACCACCCTCGTCCCTTGGTAATTTGAGTTACCATCGACAACATCCCTACCTTCCTTCCGTCATAAACTTATTCATGTTATGGATGCAACTTGCAATCCAGCTTGTATTAAGTATTACTGCCTTTTACGTTGAGGAGGTTGTGAGAATTCCACCACCTCTTAAGAATTCTTGATACAATGATGTTCTCACCATCACCATTCTTCTTGGTCCCTGTGTTGCTTCCAACCGGAATACCAATAGGTGAATGATGCTGCTTGAATTCTGCACTTCTAGCAACCCTATTGCTTTGAAGTAAATGGACGACCGTTCATTCTTAGTCTATTGGTTATTGAATCAATATTCTACCATAGATCATGCTACCTAAGCCCATATTTTGGGTGCACCTTTCAACCAATGTTATCTCCTTGTTCATTTAGTTATGAAAATCCGTGTTTATGGAAATCTTGATGACTTGTCGCTGAGTCCATCAGTCACCTCCTCATCCCCTCCTTGGTTTAATGATGAACTCTTGTTCCGGAACTCGCTTCCATAGTTCATTTCCCTAGAATCTTACATTGTCATCTCGTCAACTTGTGTTGCACCTTTTCATCTCAGACATCCTGACTCTGAGGTATCCTAACACCAATTAGATCAGATTCTCGGTCAGATATGATGGTTGGAACATATTTCCAAGAGTTATAACATTGGTCTTTATATGACCCAGTAAGGTGATGTCATGCCTAGCACACCTGGCCGAAGGACCTATTGTAATAGTTCCATTTTAGCAAGGTTAGCCATTCTCCCGGAGGAAATTGTAAAACTTATTCTATAAGTTGTACCTGGTGGATCCTTTGTGTATCCAAAATCTGACCCTTACATGATGACTACGTCAATGCTATCTCGAAGCATGTATGTGGTACTCCTATCATCAATAATAACATTTGAAGCACAATGCTAAATTTTCTTTATCAATTATCCAAATACCGTTGTATGGGTAATGTCAGAAATTTCTCTCCCCTTACCTAAAGGGTTTTCTACGTATACCCTACCATGGATATCATGCTCTGCTTGTCCTTGGGAAGGATAGACCCCTGAAATATGTGTTTAAACACATTTTTCTTTCCAATGTTTTGTTTATCTGATAATCGCATATTCCTTTCCATTGTTTTGCTTAACCTTTCTTGTAATCTGACCTAGCGGAGCAGTGATAATTCCCTGCTTAGAAACACATCTTGGTGTACAACTCTGTTAGTAAGACCATGTTACTGTTGTTGAAAACATTCCGGTAACCACCGATGGACGAGAACTTTGCCTATTGGTCTGCCTCTTTCGACGAGCAGGAAAATGGTTCTCTTCGGCCCTCGCCCTTGGTACCGATGTTGACACTGACATAACTGATAGGTTTTCCTTTGACCTGCTTTGCTATCATGATCGTGCATGATGACAATGCCCTTCCTATTTTTTAACCCACATGGTGGGCCCATAACCCACAGTTCCACAGAATCGAAACCTGACTCTCCTGTACACCCCTGTTGCTAAAAAAAATTCTCGCGTTTGACTCCGTATGTAATTCACAGGTTAGCTTCCTAGAGATGATCTATTCTGGTATCAGACACGATATTTAATCTCGTTGTTCTGGACCCCTTTCACACTTTGTTTCAGACATCGAACGATTGCCTATCCATTTGAAACTTCTCATGGTACCTTCGTACTTTCCTCTCGATATATTCTTAAGTTTCAATTCGAGAGATACTTATGCTTCTTCCCCTGAGTTAACTGTTCGATGCTCAATTTTGTTAGAATTCGTCCTTATAGAGTTTTTTCCCTCTTATCCTTTCGTAAGTACGGTGAAGATCCTGAAGGAAGGACGACAACTTCATCATGATGCATTGATGCATAGGAATGAAGACATCAATGCTATGGATCGACCTCTTTGAGAAGAGCAACCAAGACCAAGAAGATTCGTTAGTATTTTGTAACAAGACCTTTCCCCCTTACTCCCCTCTTAAATCTGAGGACGAGATTTCTTGTAGTGAAGGAGATTTGTAATACCCCGATAATCAAGCTACAGTAACCTCACCCTAATGTGCCATGTCATCATGTTTTATTAAGCCAATTTGCCACTTGATGAAAATCAAAGTCAAATTCGAATTTAAGTTGCAAGTAAAACTATTATTTCTTCTAGCGGTAAAATAAAAATGTTCGTTGTGTCACAAATATTCACTAAGAAATATTCATGTAGAAAGCAACGTCATTTGCCTCACAGATAAATTCCTAGGAAATTAATAAGTGTACGAAAGGCTTTTAAATTGGACTTTCAAAATAAACAAATATTTCAACCTTTGCAAATGCCCCAAATCTTTTTGTGTAGCCCTAGATTATTGCATAGCATTTTGTGCAAAGTTTCTAAATTAACAAAATTCTTTTGATCACTAAACTATTTAGAGGACAATAGCTACTTATTGTGTAAAGGCAAAAAAAAAAGAAATAGGAGGGCCACTGTGCACTTAAGCGCATTAGGAATAGTAGCACCCGCCTACCTCCACATCTCCTTCCACCTACAGGAGAAACGGGATCGTGGAGGGTAATCTAACCGGCCATGGCCGCGCCATGGCGCATGCCGGCCATCCCCCTGTCTCCTTGGAGTATTAGGCCGACCCCCCGAGCCACTCGTCCAACCCTAGGCCTCATCCCTTCTCCCTCGTGTCGCCCCTTCCTCGCAGTACCCACGGCCGCAACCGCCGCCGCCACCTCTCATCGAACCCGCGGCCACTACACTCCTTGAGCCTCGTGAGGATGTCCAGAGGCCGCGCCATCCTCGTCTTCGTGAACTACGGGAATGGGTTCGAGATGTCTCGTGCCACGACGTCGCAATATGGCCGTCTTCTTCAACCTTGGGACGCTGGCTTCCATCACTGATTCGCCATCCCCGGCGCTTCCCCGGGCCCAGTGGTTTTCACTACTGAGTTGCTGTGAGATCCTATTTGTCTCATCTCCCCCCTACTCGCAGTTGACCACTAGTCATTGATTCCATGATGCACGCACACTGTCGCTGCACGAGGCCATCGTCGGCGTCACGCCGATGACCATTTGGTCAAACACGTGCTTCCACTAGCTTCGCTAGCCCCCGTAGATCAATTCTATTGCATTAGTTTGCCCGATCCCGTGCTCCTTCACAATGGACACACCTACCCGAGCACCGACGGGCACGAACTCGCTGCCATCAGGGCTACGGACCACTCTGACCGCCCCACGCCCTCCCGCGCTCACGACGCGCCCCCCTAGCCCCGCCACCCTCGGTTTCTGTCCGTGTGCGTGTCCCGCCATGTCGGCAACGATCGCCGCTGCCCGCGCATGCTACTGCTTGCTGCTGCTCATGCCATTGCTACTTGTTGTTGCTCTACTTCTGCCGCTAGGTGTTGTGCTGATGCCACTGCTGCTGGCCACGACCGCGCCCAGCCCGCCCGCCGGCCGGGCATTGGCCGCGCCCGCGTGCCTGCCGCTGCTTGCTACCTACTATTCCTCTTGCCGCTATTGCTGTCTACCGCGTACTGCTGATGCTACTGCTTGCTTGCCGCTGCTACTTCCTCCTGCTGCCGCTACTTAGTTGTTGCTCCTTGCGCCGCTCTATTGCTTGGCTGCTTTGCATTGTTGCTGCTTTGTACGGCTACTAGATAATGCATATTGCTGCTGCTACCGCTTCTTTGGCATGGCCGCCAGGTCCCTGTACATGGCCGTGTGACTAGGTGTTGCTATGCGTGTGTATGCATAGCCAAGTGCACGTATGTGTTCTGGCACATGGAGCCAATCCAATTAATTAGCGCTAATAGCTAAGGACATGTGTGTCCCATCACTATATAAACCTGTTTAGCACTTTAGTTAAATTATCAGTCAATGACAAGTAGGCCCAACTTCACAATTCACACTTTATTCCAGCTCAACTTTGACCATTGACTGTTGACTTACTGACTGGATGTTGACTTTGACCCTGGCCCCACTGTCATACACTATGGCTAGGATAGCACTAGGTGACAAAGTATATTTTATTTTTAATTCGGAATAATAATAATTCTAGAAAATGCATTAAAACTTTATTAATTAATATAAAATATATCGTTTATCAGATAAAAATACTTTGTACATAAAAGTTGCTCAAAACGACAAGACGAATTCAAATACGCAGTTCGTTTGTATGCCACACGTCCCTAGCATAGTGAACATGTAACCGCCCCCTCCGGTTTGACTGTTTGAAAATGTCAAACACCAGGAAAGCTTTCCCAGATGTTTAACCCCCTTCGTCAGTATCACATACTACCGCATTAGGGCAAACTTAGCACCGTTATATGTCATGTCATGCATCTGTTTGCATTGTATTCATTGTTTCTTTCCCCTCTTCTCTTCGATAGACTACGAGACTGACACCGCTGCTGCCCCGATCGACTATGAGGTTGACGACCCATCCTTCTCTGCCGAGCTTCCAGGCAATCCCCCCTTGTTCATCCCGATATCGCCTACTTTTTCCCTCTACTTCTTGTATTAGAGTAGTGTAGCTGTTACTTCTTTCGGATGAACCTATTGTGTTGCATAGCCTGTCCTTGTTACTTTTGTTGTTACCTTTACCTGAAATCCTAAATGCTTAGTATAGGTTGCTAGTATTACATCAGTGGCCTATACTCTTGTCCGTATGCTATGGTATACTACTGGGCCGTGATCACTCGGGAGGTGATCACGGGTATATACTATACTATTACATACTTATGTTGATGAATCGGAGTTGGGGGCTGAAGGGGCAGGTAGTTCCACCCAAGTAGTGGTGGACCTGGGTTCCCGGCAGCCCCCCGATTGTTACTTTGTGGCGGAGCGACATGGCAGGTTACGACCACCTAGGAGACAGGTGGGCCTGGGTCCCTGGTCGGCATCCGCGGTTACTTCAAAATAACATGCTAAATGAGATCTTGGTATTTGATCTGAGTATGTCTACGAGCCTATACGCATTAACCAACTATGTGGGAACAGTTATGGGCACTCGATGTCGTGGTATCAGTCGAAGCCTCCCAGACGTCGGCGACTGAGTGGCGCGCGCCGGGTTGGACCACGTAATGCAACTCCCTTTGTAATGTAGGTTGCTCGGTCTGCTCACCAGCCGCGTATGCAACGTGCAAGTGTGCAATGGGCGATCGGCCCAGACACCAGCGTGCATAGGCTTTAGACCGATGTGCTGACCTCTATGTTAGGCCTAGTTAGGGTTGCGTGTCGGGGAAAACGAACACCTATGGGGTCACAAAGATCCCTTCTATGTTCAGTGGGGGATTAGCTGCACGAAGAGCAGGTTGAGCCGTTAGCACACAGGGGTTTTACCCAGGTTCGGGCCGCAAAGACGCGTAATACCCTAGTCTTGCTTGTCTGGATATATGTGTTCTTGAGCTTCTGAACTAGCTACAGTGCGAGCCTGGTCCGAAAGTCTGAATCCCCTCTCTGTATGCCTTGGGCCTCCTTTTATACGTAAAGGGGTTCCCACAGTGGCACACATGAGGTGGCAAGTTACAGTGTACGAGCTTATCGTTCGGCACCATAGGACAAACACATTTAATGTGTTGCCTACGTGCCCTCTTGCTTTATCCGGGACGATGATAGAAGCCATCCCATCCTTCGCCGCTCCTCCTTGTTTCGACACGCGTCCAGGCTGACAAGGCATGCGGTGCCACACTGGCTAACTAGCTGCTGTGTTGGCGCAATGGTAAAGCTTCCACGAAGATCTACATGCCACCACACAGGCGTGTGCTTAGTTGGCATGCCGATAGTCGCACTGGAGTGGTGGTGAGGTGGCGAACCCTTGCTGGGTGCAGGTCTGGCTGCGGCCCAGCGATCATCCCTGACAAGGCTTGACAGGGGCCCTGGAGTTGTCCCCGGCAAGGTTCTTGCAGGGGGTCTTCTCCTTCTGGCCCAAAGTGGATCCGTAGTCTATCAGTCTTTATGAGGATCTTCATGCTGGCAAGCATGCATTCTAAGATCTTGATCTTTAACATTGTTGATGGTGTCAGAGCTCTCAGCCTCAAGGGTGATGGGCTTGCTGTCACTGCATAGGTCGCCTCGGCAGGGATGTTGCCGGGGGAGGTCCAGCTCGCCTCCTACTCCTTATTCTTCGAGTATTTGTTTTGGTAGTCTTTGTGTTTTGTCTTCCTCTACCTTGCCAAGCCCTGCCGCAGGTGTGGCTGCGACTGCCCGTGCACCAGTAAGGGGTATAGAAGTACCTATACTTTTGTACACTAACAGGAGCCCCCGGGCCTGGGCCACACATAAGCGCAAGGCGTAGTTGGGCCAGGCCCAAAGCAGTGCGTGAGCGTGCGTTGTAGAGATGGATTGTCGCGATCTTTCTCTCAGTTGCACTTATGTTGGATTATGGGATCCGCAAAACCTTGAGAGGTTCGGACTCTGGGGTGCGTGTGGAGCTCTCAACCTACCCAGCCTACCTACTCGCGATCCTCCTAAGCCTAGCGCGTCAAGCTCAAACGGACAAAGGGACACAACAGTTTTATCCTAGTTTGTGCCACCCTTGTGGTATAATACCCTACTCCAGCGTTTTGGTGGATTGCCTCGAAGGGCTGAGGATGAGCTAATACAGTGGATGAACAAGCCTCAGGAGGTGAGGTGGTCTTGAGCTCGTGTGGTGTATGCTAGTTCTCCTTGTTCTCCCCCTCTATGGTGGTGGCTAGTCCTATTTATAGTGGCCTTGGTCCTCTTCCCAAATATGAGCGGGAAGGGATTCCACAACGGCTGGATTTGAAAGGGGACAAGCAGTACAGTCTATCCTGGCAAAAGTAATCTTCGCCTGCGAAAACCCTCTAGTCGTGACGCTGCGGTGGGCTCGTCGATGACCTCTGTCCTGCCATCCTAGCGGTCTTGGTCTCGTTGCACCAGAATGGAAACCTTTGGATGGTTTCTCGGGACTCCGCGCCTGTGGCTTGCCTCTTTGCACCAAAGAGGAAACCTGCACTCTGCGCCCGCCTGGCCTTGGTCATCATGGCTCACGTCAGCTTAGATTTGCGAGGTAACCTGCATGGAACTCTCCGCCCCTTAGGAGCCAGCCTGAGGAGGCCGGTCCCCATGGGGGTCTTGGCGTTGTCCGCCTCTCGAGGCTTGGCCCCTCGTGAGGGTCTTGCGGTGTTGGTGTTGAGGCTGGGCTGTACCAGGCCATCGATGGAGCCACATGGTGGGCCGCAGGCAGGCAGGGCTGGATACCCCCAAATCGAGGACACCGACAGTAGCCCCCAGGCCCAAGGCGCCCTCTGACTTGGCTTCCAGGCAAAGCCAAAGGGCATGTGCGGAGCACCAAAGGCCCTAACCGCCTGCGGCCTTGATGACGCGTGGCGATTGATGGGACGGGGCGACTCCGCTTCCCCATGCTACCTCGGCAACTGCTCGACTTAACTGGTCGATGCGGCATGTAGAAGGTCATGATGGTGCAAGGTCGTGGATGCCGGCGGTTGGCCTCCCTTGGCTATAAATGCGAGGGAGGGGCAGAGCCCCCCCTCCCATCTCTCCTTCGTCTTGCTCCCGCCCGCTTTTCTCTTCTCCATCTTGCTCTCATGGCATCGCCGAGGAGGTTTTCGGCGGCCGAGAAGGGGACAACCTCTAAGGAGGGGCCAGCCTCTTCACCTCCTAAGAGAGGCCGCGGCTGGCCCCGCAAGTACCCCGTGGCTGCTCCGGCGGCTTCTAGGGGCCGTGGGCGCGCACCCCCCAAAGGCGGCATTACTCTTGGCGCTCGTGGTGGCACCTCTTCCCGTGGCAGGGGCCACCGGCTTCGGAGCAGCCCCCATGACGAAGGAAGGCGCGCCGTGATCGTGCGCCCACCTCGGCCGCACTTCTCCTTACTGGACGTGCTTCCTGAGTTTGTGGTGTGGTCAGAGAGCCCGGCCGGCACCTCGCTCCGCCTCCTGCGCTTCTTCTCCGGCGAGCTTCCTTCTTTGGGGCTCGATGGTCTCTGGCTGCAGGCTGACGATTGCTGCAATAGGGCTTCGTCGGTTGGTACCGAGGTCTCCGCCTCCAGCAGCGTGGTCCTGACCCGTGGTTGGCAGACCTTTGCCCGTGTGCGTGGCCTGGGCGGAAGGTGCACCCTCCACTTCAAGTACGATGGCCTGGCGACCCTCTATGTGAGGGTGTTCATGGGGGACGGCCGCCGAGTGGGGTACTGCCCTGAGGATGGCATCGACGATGATGGTGGCGATGGCGAGCCTCGTCTTGGCGACGCGCGCTCTTCCTCCCGCGAGACAGTTCTTCCTCGGGTGGCGGCTACGACCGGCCCCCGCGTCGTCGTGCTCGGGTCGAGGATGTCTGCGGTTCGTCCCGCCGTGGCACTGCAGTGAAGTTGGAGAGGAGTCCGGCATGAAGCTGGGAGCCTGCAAACTTGGACTCAAGGCCCGTGGCCCCGGGTCAACTATGGGAGAACTGGTGAAGCGCTGGGCTGCCTTGAGGCGCTTCTTAAGGATGCGGCACCAGTGCTGAGCTCGTATGCCTTCGGGGCCTCTTTGTTTAGCCTTTCCTTTCTCCTGTAATTTGAAAAAAGAAAGATGTACCCTGCGGGGGCGTGTAATGAACTGTGGCAGTTATGCCGTTTGTGCTATGCTTGCTATCCTGATGTTGTGCTGTAATGTTTGCGATCTGGGTGAGTTAAGGTAGGAAAGCTTAGCTTGGTATGTGCAGTCGCTTTTCGCCTCACAAGGACCTGGCCTTCGGTACTTGACGAGGCCCCCTTCTTCAGGGAGCCTTAGGCGCAGCCGCCAGGAGACACGCTTTGGGGTCTCAGGAGCCGCGACAGGGTAGAGCTGTCTTTGAGGGAATATAGAAAAACTGTCAAGCGGCTCACTCCTTACGCGAGCCCCCTGCCATAGATTAGCCCAAACCTGATGCACCGCGTCGTGCTGCCCGGGGGGCATGGACATGAGTGGTGCTGGTGTCCGTGGACTCGATCAAAGGGCCCTCGCGAGGATAAAGCTGAAATACCAGGGTTCGGCGTGGTGTGTGCGCGCAGAGGCAAGCCCAGGGCGTATACACCTACCTAGCCCAACACGCGAGGCGCGCGAGAAGAAGTGGCGGTCGACTGCCACCTCTCTCATGCTCTTAGGCCAAAAACAGCTCAGGAGAAGGGAACAACTCGAGGAACCAGTGTTCGAGAATACCAAATCCATTGAAAGATTACAAAAAAACAGCAAGCAAGTTTGGAAAGCAAATGAACAGCCGCGTCCGGCACCTAATCTAGTCTTCTCACCAACGTGGAGCTAAGTGCTGCCACTAAGACGTGGGAGGGAGCCCCCATGAGGCCCCAGGGCGACTCTTAGTAGACTCTGGGGCATGTACAGCCCACTCATTATTGTGTGAGAGTGTCACAAGCGGAGACCTTCATAGGACGAAGCCTTGCTTCACAGGCCGGAGCCTTTCTTCAGGGTTAGAACTTCCGAAGGTGCTGGATGTTCCAGGCGTTCTCGATGGGGACCCCGTCTTGCGTCTTCAGGAGCACGACGCCAGGCCTGGAGACATGGGCAATCCTAAACGGGCCCTCCCACATGGGAGAGAGCTTGTACAGCCCCTCCCTGGAGAGCACCTGCCTCAGGACAAGGTCACCCATGTCTAACGTTCGGGAGCGGACGCTGCGACAGTGGTACCGCCGCAGCGCCTGCTGGTACCTCGCCGCCCGAAGCGAGGCTTGACAGTGACGTTCCTCCCCCAGCACGAGATCCATCCCCCGTGTGGCGTCCTGCCGCGTTTCATCGAACGCCAGGACCCACGTGGAGTGATGCTTGACCTCATGAGGGAGGACCGCCTCTACTCCGTATACAAGGAAGAACAGCGTCTCTCCTATTGGCTTGGTCGCAGTGGTGCGGATGGACCGCATCACGGACTGCAGCTCATCAAGCCAGCCCCTGCCGTAGGCCTCAAGCTTCTTCTTGATGGTCCGGGTCTTGAGGCCCCTCAGGACTTCTGCATTGGCCCTCTCAGCCTAGCCATTGCTCCATGGGTGTGCTACTGAGGCGTAGCAGATCTGTGTTCCAATGTTAGCACAGTATGTTTTGAAAAGGTTGATGGTGAACTACGAGCCGTTGTCGGTGATGATGTGGTTGGGGACCCCAAACCGGCTTACCATTCCCTTGATGAACTTGACGGTCGATCCAGCTGGGATGGTGCGCACGACCTCTACCTCCGCCCACTTGGTGAACTTGTCGATGGCGATGTAGAGGTATCGGTAGCCCCCCTGGTGCCCGAGGGAACGGTCCCAAGATGTCCAGCCCCCAGACCGTGAATGGCCACGTGAGTGGGATTGTCTGGAGGCCCTGCGCGGGCTGGTGGATCTGCTTGGCGTGAAACTGGCATGCTTCACAGGAGCGCACTAGCTCTGTAGCATCGCTGAGCACGGTGGGCCAGTAGAAGCCGATGCGGAACGCCTTGCCCACCAAAGTGCGCGACAAGGAATGATGCCCGCAGTCCCCATCGTGTATGTTTGCTAGAAGCTCGAGCCCCTATTCCATGGAGATGCACCACGACGAAACGTCATTGGGCCTCTTGCGATATAACTCACCATCCTTGATGCAGTGCGTGGTGGCCTGACGGGCCACGCGCTTGGCATCCTCCTCCTTCTTTGGCAAGGTCCCTTGAAGCAAGTAAGCCTTGAACTCTTCGGCCCAGCATCCTTCCTGAGGCTCGAGCATGAGCAGCAGGCAGGTTCCCGAGGGGTGACCACAGGATGGGGCGCCCGTCTCAGGTGCCCGTGGCAAGTCCTCCGGAGGCGATGCTGGAGCCGTGGCGTGGGCGGTCGTAGATGGCTTGAAGAGCTGCTCCTCGAACACTCCCGGCTCCTGAGGGAGCCTGCGGGAGGCCTCTTGGCGATGTCATCGGCTTCCTTGTTCGTTCCACGTGGCATGTGCTGCAGCTCCACGCCCATGAACCGCTTCAACATTTTGCGCACCTCCTCTAGGTACGCTTCCATGTGCTTGTCCTTAGGCGTGTACTCCTTGTTGGAGAAGTTGACGAGAAGCTGAGAGTCGTCCTTGATGGTGAGGCGCTTCACTCCCAGTGCGGCCGCGGACCTAAGCCCCGCGAGCAAGCCTTCGAATTATGTGATGTTGTTGGAGACTTTCTCGCCTTGCTGAAAGCAGAGTTGCACTGTGTAACAGAGCGTGTCCTTGGTGGGCGAGATGAGGACGGCCCCCGCTCCTGCGCCTTGTCACGCAAATGCCCCGTCGAAGTACATGATCCATCCGTTCGGCTCCTCGTCTCCTAGCAGGAGGGAGCAGTCCTCGCCTACTCCGTGGTCAGGAGCGTCAGTCCACTCCGCCATGAAGTCCGCGAGGGCTGCACCCTTGATGACCCTGGTGGTGCTAAACTCAAGATTGAATGCCTGAAGCTCAATGTTTCATTCAGCAACCCGCCTAGTTGCGTTCGGGCTCCTGAGCACCCTCTCCAGCGGGTACGCAGAAACAACCTTGATGGGGTGGCCTTGAAAGTAGTGGCGCAGTTTCCTGGAGGCGACCAGGAGTGTGAGAAGGAGCTTCTGAAGCATAGGGTAGCGTGCCCGGGCCTCTCTCAGTACCATGCTGACGAAGTAGACAGGGTGCGGGACGAGGAGGGAGGCATCAGCGAGGTCTTGTTCTTCACGAGGGTGCAGGTCCTCCATGGCTTCACGAGGCTCGCCCTCGGGAGCCTTGATAGCCGCGGGATCAATCATGGCCTCCGGAGGAGTGTCGACCACCGGGTCGGTCAAGGCCCCAGATACATCGTCATGAGGGTGATGTGCCTTGCTTGATGGTTGTGCTTCCTGGTGAGGTTTCTTGTTTGAGCGTTCCTTCCTCAGTGCCACCAGGGCGGCGCTGGCTGAGTGAGGATGGCTGCCAGATAGAGCACCAAGGGCTCGAGAGGGCGTGGTGCCACCATCATAGGCGGGCTAGTCAAATATCTCTTGAGGTTCCGGAAGGCCGTGTCTGCCTCTGGGGTCCACTCGAATGGCTCCTTCCTCTTCATCAGCTTGAAAAACGGGAGGGCGCGCTCCCCCAGCTTGGAAATGAAACGCCCAAGTGAGGTTACGCAGCCCGCCATCTTTTGCATCTCCTTCAGGGTCTGTGGGGGGTTCATGTCCTCTATCGCCTTGACCTTCTCTGGGTTGGTCTCAATCCCTCTGTGCGACACCAAGAAGCCCAGCAGCTTGCCGGAAGGGACCACGAACACACACTTCTCAGGGTTAAGCCGAAGATCCACCTTGCGCAGGCTGGCGAACGTCTCCTCCAGATATTCTATCAGGGTCCTGGCCTCCCGAGACTTCACAACTATATCGTCAACATAGGCCTCTGCGTTCCTCCCGAGCTGCGAACCCAGGGTGATATGCATAAGTCGCTGGAAGGTTGCCCCGACATTACGCAGCCCGAAGGGCATGCATGTGTAGCAGTACGCCCCGCAGGGGGTAAGGAATGTCGTCTTCTCCACATCCTCCACAACCATCTTGATCTGGTGGTAGCCGGAAAAGGCATCCAGGAAGCACAATAGGTCATACTCAGCGGTGGAGTCGACGATCTGGTCGATGCGAGGGAGCGGGAAGGGATCTTGTGGGCAGGCTTTGTTGAGGTTGGTGAAGTCGACACACATGCATTCCTTTCCTCCTTTCTTGGGGATGATGATGGGGTTCGCCAGCCACTCTGGGTACCGTACCTCTCTAATGACCCCTGCGGCTTGTAGCTTATGGGTTTCCTGGACGATGAGGGCCTGCTTCTCTGTGGACTAGCGGCGAGCCTTCTGCTTCACTGGCCGCACGTTCGGACATACCCTCAGGTTGTGCCCGATTATCCCCCTTGGGACCCCAGCCAGGTGTTTGGGTTCCCAAGCGAATACATCCTTGTTGGCTCGCAAAAAGTTGATCAATGCCTCCTCTTGATCCTGAGGGAGGCCTTCCCCTATGGTGAAGGTAACGCTGGCCGTCCCGTCCTTGCAGACAAGCACTTGCTTCGTCTTGGCTCGGTCTTGGTAGAACAATTGCTTCTTCTTGGCCGGCGCTACTTCCGAGGCCTCCTCACCCATCTTCTCGCCGGGCAGCACGGATGCGGCCGTCCTTAAGGCGAGCTTGAGGGCCTGCAGCGCGCCTTTGGTGTCCCCTGCCACCGTGAGGACACCGTTGCTGCCAGGCATCTTCATGAGGTTGTATGTAGGGTGGGTCGCAGGCATAAACTGGGCCAAGGCCGGGTATCCCAGAATAGCATTGTACGGCAGGTCGATTTTTGTGATGTCGAAATTGATGAGCTCGGTGCGGTAGTTGTCACGGGTCCCAAGGTGACAGGGAGACGGATCTGCCCCAGGGGCCTGGTGGAGCCACCGCCGACCCCAGAGAAAGGCTTGGAGGGGCGGAGCCGCCTGTGCTACACGTGGAGCAGCCGAACGCCTCCCGGGAGAGCACGTTGAGGCCGGCTCCACCATCGATGAGGGTTCTGGTGATTTCCATGTGGCAAACGGTGGGGGTGCAAAGCATTGGGAGAGCGCCTGCTCCCGTCGTTGCGGCAGGGTGATCCTTGGGGCTGAAGGTGTGGTCGGCCTTGGGCACCGCCCAGCCAGGGGAGCCCCCGAGCTCACCTGAGTGCCGCCTACCCACCGATAGAACTGCTTGATGTGGCGGTTAGAAGGTGGTGCCTGCGAGCCACCTAGGAGAGTTGTGACGACCGGAGGCGCCGGTGCCACGTAGTGGGCGAGGAAGAAATCGCGCAGCTCCTCCCAGGAGGTCCTAGAAGATACTCGCAGGTTGAGCAACCAGGCGCGCTGCGTGCCTACAAGGGCCATGGGGAGCCGGTTGGCCTTCAACTTGTAGTCTCCGCCGGCCACCCAGACTACTTCCTCGTATGCTTGAAGAAAGGGGGCTGGATCTGCCGCACCATCATAGCGCGGCGGCATCTCCGATCGAAACTTGGGCGGCCATTGCACTCGCTGCAGGGAGAGGGTGAAGCAGCGCAGCCCTGGCGCTTCTTCGGGAACGCGTGTCGACTGGGCCGACGGAGGAGCACCCACCATCGGAGTCAGCGGCACGATCTAGTGGTCGAGGAAGAAGATTCCAACACACCCCTACCTGGCGCGCCAAATGTCAGATTATGGGATCCTCAAGCCCTTGAGAGGTTCGTACTCTGGGGTGCGTGCGGAGATCTCAACCTACCCAGCCTGCCTACTCGCGATCCTCCTAAGCCTAGTGCGTCAAGCTCAAAGGGACAAAGGGACACAATAGTTTTATCCTGGTTCGGGCCACCCTTGTGGTGTAATACCCTAGTACAGCATTTTGGTGGATTGCCTCGAAGGGCTGAGGATGAGCTAATACAGGAGGTGAGGTGTTCTTGAGCTGGTGTGGTGTATGCTAGTTCTCCTTGTTCTCCCCCTCTCTAGTGGTGGCTAGTTGTTGTAGGGTCAAACCCTAGAGGGGATCTTTTCACACATGGAGGGGTAAAAGGAGGAAGAACACTAAAGAACACAAGGAACAAAACACTCAGAAAACCCAAATATCACATCCACTAGAGTAGCATACATGAGATCCACAAGATTACATGAACAATTCAAGGTAAATAGCACTAGGTAAGTTCTTCCCACTAGGTGAGGTCTTGATGATGATCTTCTCCAAGAGGAGGCCTTGACAATCCAAAGGATTCTTCCCTAGGTGAAGGCTTGATCTCCAAAGAGGAGGGGATACAAGGAGCAAAGCTCACAATGTTTTATCTAATACTTTGCTAACCTTCCAAATGAGCTAGGGGATGGATATATAAAGCCTGGGGACGAAATTTGGGGAAAAAGGGATACTAAGGACCAAAAAGTCACTAAAACGCACGGCCACAGAGGAGGAGTCCGGGCACCCGGACCGGTCAGGGGCTCTGGAGTGGGGCGGACCGGGCACCCGGGAGCCAAGGCCCGGGCACCCGGGGTGGCCGCATGTCGCTGAGCGGGGCAGGCCGGGCACCCGGGGTTGAGGGCCCGGGCACCCGGTGGTGGTACTGGAGCGGCCCAGGTCCGGCCGGGCACCCGGGGTGGGCTGGCTGAGGCTCGGGGGAGGGGGCCGGGCACCCGGGGCCTTGGGGCTGGGCACCCAGGGTCTGCTGGCACACCTCCCAGGCAGAGGCCAGGCACCCGGGGCCAAGGAGGTAGGGCACCCGGGGTGTCCAAGGGTTGTGGCCCTTGCTTCTTCTCCTTCTCTTCTTTCCCTTGCTTCGTGGTCGCTCGAGTCTCCGTCCTCTCCTTCTCACTATCATCTTCTTGGTACCTAAGCATGAACAATGTTTCTGATGATGGTAGAATCAAATTCTCACACGAACCCAAACGAGACTCGAATAGGAAGGAAGTGACCTCGTTCTCGATGGCGCGGGCACGGGCTCTTGTCATTGGTCCTCTTCATCATCATGGTACTTGGCCAAGTCTTTGACGTTGAAGATGTCGCTAACGTTGTACTTGTCACGTGGGATGTCGACCTTGTAGGCGTTGTCATTGTAGTGTGCAAGCACCTTGAATGGTCCGTCGGCTCTCGGGAGTAGCTTGGACTTGTGTTCCTTGGGAAGCGGTCTTTGCGGAGATGTATCCATACTTGATCACCCAGTTGGAACACCATCGAAGACTTGTTGATGTTGAGCTTGGCTGTTAGGCGTTGTACTTGGCGCTCGATCATGGAACGTGTTTCTTCATGCATCTTCTTGAGGCAGGCAGCTCTTGCACTTGCGTCCATGTTTGCTCGTTTTTGAAGCGGTAGAGGAAGGATGTCCAATGGCAACAAAGGGTTGAAACCGTAGACAACCTCGAAGGGGGACTTGCCGGTGGTAGAGTGTCTTGCGCGATTCTAGGCGTACTCGGCGATGGTTAGGCACTCCTCCCACTCCTTGATGTTCTTCTTGATCAACATGCGTAGGAGAGTTGCAAGTGTCCGGTTGGTGACTTCCGTTTGTCCATCGGTTTGAGGATGATACGCCGTGGAAAATAGTAACTTGATCCCGAGCTTGGCGCATAGTGTCTTCCAAAAGTAGCTTAAGAACTTGACGTCTTGATCCGACACAATTGTGTTTGGTACACCGTGCAACCTCAAGATTTCCCTACAAAAGAGATTGGCAACATGTGAAGCATCGTCTATCTTATTACATGGGATAAAATGAGCCATTTTAGAGAATTGGTCCACAACAACAAAAACGGCGTCCTTGCCATTTTGAGTACTAGGTAATCCAAGAACAAAATCCATGCTAATGTCTTCCCAAGGTTGATGTGGAATAGGTAAAGGCATATGTAAACCATGGGATTGAGAGTGTGACTTAGCTTTGCAACATGTAGAGCATCGGTTGGTGAAGCGGGCGACATCGCGAAACATCTTGGGCCAATAATAGTTCTTGGAAAGCGTGGCGAATGTCTTGTCGCATCCAAAGTGTCCCATGAGTCCGCCTCCATGAGCCTCTTGCAAAGGAGCAAACGAAGAGAAGACTCGGGAATGCATAGTTTGTTAGCTCTCATAAGATAACCATCTTTGAGATAATATCGTTCCCAAGAAGTATGCGTCACACACTTAGCATAAAGAGTAGCAAAAGTCACATCACCCTCATACAAATCTTTGATATGATCAAATCCAACTCCATTCAATTCAAGTTGAGTAATTAACATGCATTTGCGGGAAAGGGCATCCTCCACCATGTTTTCTTTGCCCTTAATATACTTTATCACATATGGAAAAGATTCAATGAATTCACTCCATTTAGCATGCGGTTTATTCAACTTGGTTTGACCTTTTAGGTATTTAAGTGTTTCATGATCGGTATGTATGACAAACTCATGCGGTCTAAGGTAATGCTCCCACACATGTAACACACGCACTAAAGCGTACAATTCTTTGTCATAGATGGGATAGTTAAGTTGAGCACCGGAAAGTTTTTCACTAAAATATGCAATAGCTCGCTTTTCTTGCATCAAAAATCCACCAATTCCGGTACCACTTGCATCGCAATGAACCTCGAAAGTTTTGTCAAAGTTGGGTAAAGCAAGAATCGGAGCATATGTAAGCAAATATTTGAGCTCATCAAAAGTGGTTGATTGCAAAGGTCCCCAAACAAAAGGAGCATTCTTCTTACACAAGGCATGGAAAGGAGCAGCAATAGTGCTAAAATATTTCACAAAGCGACGATAAAAACCCGCAAGGCCAAGAAAGCTACACACTTGTTGCAAATTTGTGGGTTGGGGCAAAGTTTTAATCACTTCAATTTTAGATTCATCAACATCTACACCCTTGGAAGAAACAACAAATCCCAAGAAAACAAGCTTGTCAACACCAAACGTGCACTTTTTCATGTTGGCATAAAGACGTTCCTTGCGAAGAGTTTGTAAAACAGCCCTAACATGACTTAGATGCTCTTTCATGGATTTGCTAAACACAAGAATATCATCAAAGTAAACCACAACGAACACTCCAATATAAGGTCGAAGCACAAAATGCATAAGACACATGAAAGTACCGAGAGCTTCCGATAAACCATAGGCATAACCAACCACTCGTACAAGCCAAATTTAGTTTTGAAAGCGGTTTTCCATTCATCACCTTCTTGTATGCAGATTTGATAATAACCACTTTTAAGATCTATTTTTGAGAAAATGGTGGCACCGCTAAGTTCATCAAGCATATCATCTAAGCGAGGAATGGGATGCCTATAACGAACGGTAATAGCATTGATAGGTCTACAATCCGAGCACATGCGAAAACTACCGTCTTGCTTGGGCACAAGTATAACGGGAACGACACAAGGGCTTAAGCTTTCACGTACATGACCGTTGTCGATTAGTTGTTGTACTTGCTGTTGGATCTCCTTTGTTTCTTCGGGGTTGACGCGGTAGGCCTTGCTTGGAAGAGGTGCGTCGGGGATGAGGTCGATCCGATGTTCAATGCCACGTAGAGGAGGGATACCGGGAGGTAGCTCATCGGGAAACACATCCCCGAATTCCTGCAACAAGTTGGGAAACACTAGAGGAAGAGGAGTAGGATTGTTAGTTTTGGTAACCTCATCTTTGCATAGTAGGACAAAGTGGACGACACTCGATGGGTTCTCACACACTTCTCTCATCTCTCTTTTTGTGGCCAGGAGGACTATGTTTTTCTCTCTTGGCGAAGAGGCACACTCTCTCACTAGTTTCTCCTATCTTTCTTTTTGGTGGTGCACTCTCTCACTAGCTTCTCCATGACGGGTGGAAGCTTGCTTGTCGGTGATCACTTGGCTTGGTGACATTGGTCGAAGCACATACCCCTTGCCTTTCATCTTGAAGCTATAGTGGTTGGTTCGTCTGTTGTGGATGACATCGCAGTCGAATTGCCAAGGTCTTCCCAAAAGAAGGTGGCACACGGACATAGGAACCACATCACCCTCTAGGGTGTCCTCGTATGCGCCGATCTTGAAAGACACTTGCACCATGTGCTCCGGTTGAATAGTGCCGGAGTCGCTTAGCCATTGCACCTTGTAGGGACGGGGGTGCTTCTTCTTGACCAATTGCAGCTTGGAACATAGCTCTTCACTTGCCAAGTTGTGACAACTACCTCCGTCGATGATGACCTTGACGGAGCGCCCATTGATGCCGGCCTTGGTGTGGAAGATGTGGCACCGTTGGTCTTCGTCTTGGTGGTGTTGGAGCATCAAGACCTTGGAGACCATGAGAGAGGGACTTGAATCGTTGTCACAAAACTTGATCATCTTCATCTTCATTCATGCGCCGGTGCATGGCCACGTGCTCAATGGCTTCCATTTCTTCTTCACTCATCGAGTCGTATGTGCCGTCATCGTTGAAGATCATTGTTCACTTGTTGGTGCATTGGAAGGACTTGTGTCCTCGGCCGCCACATGTGAAGCACTTGAATGAACTTGTCTTGACGGGATCATCGGGAGGCGCCGAAGATGAAGGAGTCTTGGATTTGTAGGTGCTTGCCGGAGGACGAGTCGAGGAAGGTGCCACTTGCTTGGAACTTGACTTGTCGCCAGTACTTGGTGATGGTCGAGTTGATGTAGGAGGTGCTGAAGTCGCGGGATCTTGAGAGTAGGAGTCGTAGGTCTTGGACGAGTACTTGGCATTTTTGAAGTCATCTTGCACTTGTCGCTCGGCCTTGGTCGCTTGATGAACTAGCTCAAGAAGGTTGGAGCATGGTTGGAAGTCGGCGATCCGCTTGACTGGGTGGTTGAGGCCGTTCAAGAAGCGTTCCATTGTTTGCTCGTCATCTTCCTTGACATTGGCTCGTATCATGGCAATCTCCTTTCCTTCATCGTAGTTGTGGAGGCGAAAAATCTTGTCCACCTTCAATGCCCAAGAGAGATATTCTTCGGGATCATTTCTTCCAGAGAACTTTGGCCTGGTGAACTTGAGCTTGCCATAGCGGAGTTCTTCATCTTGATAGCAGTTTTGATATCGCTCTTACCTTGGAAAGTCCTCAAATGCTCATTCCTTGTGATGTTGCTCTTGGCATGGAGGATGGTCTTGAAGCTCTTGTTCCACTTGGTGTCTCTCTTGTCTTGGAGGAGGGCGAGGAATGTGCGCTTGGTTGCACCTTTCTTATTGCTCTTCGCGTCGGGCTTCTTCTTCTTGTATCTCACGACGAAGAGCTTCCTCTTGTTCTCTCACTTGGTGGTTGCGGTCTTCAACGACTCTAGTGGCCTCGCGTAGAGCTTGTTGTGCTTCAAGTGCTTGAGCTTGACAGATGGCGTCATCTTCTTGAGGGACTTGACGTGGCGCTTGTGGAGGTACTTGCTCTTGCTCCCTTGCTTCTTGAGGTGCTTGGTGTCGCACCCGTTCACGTTCTCGAACTCGGTCTTGTAAGCCATTGCCATGGAATGGATTTTCTTGAGCTTGGTGATCTTGAGGATGATCACATCAAGGAAGGTGAGCTCGTGGAAGACTTGCATCATAAGATGAGTAGTCCGAAGATTGCCGACTTGTACAGTGACTTGAGTGGTGCCGTCTTGAAGAAGCGGACGAGGAAGACGGGCGTCGCACGATCATGTTGCGGAGCTCTTCCATTTGTGTGTTGAACTTGTCGTCGATGGATTGATGAAGGTCGGAGGCGAGTTGCTCCACGCGTTCACCCAATGCTATGTTTTCTTGATGAAGCACTCGTTGCGCAATGAACAAGTGGTTCTTGGAGACGAAGCCGTAATCATCACCTTGCTCCTCAAAAAATGAGTTCGACGACGAGTTTGGCCTATCCATCATAACCAAGTGGGGTGAGTAGGAAAAATGAGAGAACAATACCAAAGTTACCTTCTCCGAGGATTGAGGATGTAACAAGTGTCACTCAATGTAATGCCACAATAGGAGAACTGGAACCGGGTTTGTTTCTCACACCTACAAATAAGAGGCTTAAGGAGTAGCTCGGTTAGGATGGTGGCAAAAATTTCAAGCAAATGTTAGTCAAGATATTGATATGGTTGAGAAGGTTCACAAAAATGCAAGTAAAGCAAATAGATCAAACCCAAAGGTATCACTAGGCACACACGCACGGATGATAGATGGGATCCGCACAACCAAGGAGTGAGCTCAAAATGTGCAACCATGGAAAATGCTCTTGTTGTGCGAATGCTCAAGAGACACTAGCTCAATTGCTCAAATGGGCAAGATACGCTTGTGCACCTACCTATGAGAGAACCGTACCGTCTTCAATCCCAACTATGGTATATATGCGATGACCAAGATGATATAACTATGCAAATGGCTCAACTCTATTGCTTACAAGCTCTTTGTTGCTCCTCTTTTGCTTAAAAGCTTTTCTTCTTCTTTTTCTATGCTTGATGCTCGAGCTGAGTATGATATGAGACAAGTATATATGATATGCATGGGAGAGACTTATGGCACAAGGATGATAACACGATCACTACGGTGCACAATAGTGTGCCCCGACAATTCTCAACTTGCTAGTCTCAATGGGTAAGTAACGCAAAGTGGCTCGGGCTATCAATGCAAAAAGCAAGGTAAGAAGTAAGTGTCATCGAGGTTACCTTCCTTTCTCACGGTTAGCGGTGAAGATGGCTCCGAGTCGATGATGGTGATGATGATGTCACACACTCCTAAGTAGCCGAAACACATTAGGAAACGGAAATGGCAACACAAAATCGGTCAAATGCGGAAGGTGGGTGTTTTTGTGATGATTTTTTGGATGGGGGCTAATGGTGGTGGTAGTGGAATTAGTGGATGGGGGATGTCAAGAGCTTCCAAACGAGCTAAAGAACACGAAAAACGGACTTGGGAGGTAGAAGTTATGGCCAAATCGATGGAGGTGCTAGGCTGATTCGGGGGGGGGGGGTGCGGGCACCTGGGGGTGTGAGGTGCGGGTGCCCGGGGTCGGCTAGGAGAAATGGCCCGGGGGTGCGGGTGCCCGGGGGATCGAGATGCGGGCAACCGATGGTCTTCAGGTTGGGCGGAAATTTTGGGGGAAATGCAAAATTCCGTGGATTTCATGGTGGGAAGGGTGCGGATTGTTGGGGAGGGGATATATCCACTTTCCAAACATCAAATCCATGGACCAAAACAACCAAATCTCACAAGATCCAACAAATTTCAAGAAAACTTTTTGGGGCTTTTTTTTGTGGGGATTTTCGAACTTGGACGAAAAACAAAAAAATCAAGCTAGCAAATGGGGGGATGGGACTCCAAGATGTGAATAAACCTTGCTCATGATACCAAGATGTTGTAGGGTCAAACCCTAGAGGGGATCTTTTCACACTTGGAGGGGGAAAAGGAGGAAGAACACAAGGAACAAAACACTCAAACAAACCCAAATATCACATCCACTAGAGTAGCATACATGAGATCCACAAGATTACATGAACAATTCAAGGAAAATAGCACTAGGTAAGTTCTTCCCACTAGGTAAGGTCTTGATGATGATCTTCTCCAAGAGGAGGCCTTGACAATTCAAAGTATTCTCTGGGCTTGATCTCCAAAGAGGAGGGGATACAAGGAGCAAAGCTCAAAATGTTTTATCTAATACTTTGCTAACATTCCAAATGAGCTAGGGTATGGATATATAAAGCCTAGGGATGAAACTTGGGGAAAAGGGGATACAAAGGACCAAAAAGTCCCTAAAACGCGTGTCCACGGAGGAGGAGTCCGGGAACCCGGGGGTGGAACCGGCCGGGCACCCAGACCGGTCAGGGGCTCCGGATGGGGCGGACCGGGCACTCGGGGAGCCAGGGCCCGGCCACCCAGGGTGCCCGCATGCGGCTGGGGGGGGGGGGCAGGCCGGGCACCCGGGGTTGAGGGCCCGGGCACCTGGTGGTGGTGCTGGAGCGGCCCAGGTCCGGCCGGGCACCCGGGGCCAGTTGGTCGGGCACCCGGGGTGGGCTGGCTGAGGCCCGGGGGAGGGGCTGGGCACCCGGGCTCGGATGGCGCACCTCCCAGGCAGAGGCCGGGCACCCGGGGTGTCCAGGGGATGTGGCCCTTGCTTCTTCTCCTTCTCTTCTTTCCCTTGCTTCATGGTCGCTCGCCTCTCCTTCTCACTATCATCTTCTTGGTACCTAAGCATGAACTAAGTTTCCAATGATGGTAGAATCCAATTCTCACATGAACCCAAACGAGACTCGAATAGGAAGGAAGTGACCTCGTTCTCGATGGCGCGGGCACGGGCTCTTGTCATTGGTCCACTCGGTGCTTGCGATGGTGATGGAGTGTCGGTGCGGGTAGTCGAGGGATGCTCCATATCACTAGTCCTATTCATAGTGGCCTTGGTCCTCTTCACAAATATGAGCGGGAAGGGAACCCACAACATCCGGATTTGAAAGGGGACAAGTAGTACAGTCTATCCTGGCAAAAGTAGTCTTCGCCTGCGAAAAGCCTCTGGTCATGACGCTGCGGTGGGCTTGTCGATGACCTTCGTCCTGCCGTCTGGTGGTCTTGGTCTCGTTGCACCGGAATGGAAACCTTTGTCTGGTTCCTTGGGAATCCGCGCCTGTGGCTTTCCTCCTTTGCACCGAAGAGGAAACCTGCACTCTGCGCCCGCCTGGCGCCCTCCTGTCCTTGGTCGTCATGGCTCACGTCAGCTGAGCCTCGCGAGGTAACCTGCATGGAACTCTTCGCCCCTCAGGAGCCAGCCTGAGGAGGCCGGTCCCCTTGTGGGTCTTGGCGTTGTCTGCCTCGCAAGGCTTGGCCCCGCACGAGGGTCTTGCGGTGTTGGTGTTGAGGTTGGGCCGTACCAGGCCATCGATGGAGCCACGTGGCGGGCCGCAGGCAGGCAGGGCCGGATACCCCCAAATCTAGGACGCCGACAGCTTCCCCACGACCCGCGTTGAGCGCGTGACGTGGGGTTCGCGTGTGGGATGGGCATGGCATGCATGCATCACTCTGCAGTAAATGGTAAAGAGGTGGCCCGCACCTTCCCCATAAAAAAAGGAAATTCGCAGGGGCACTGCTCATTTACCCTCTCCGCTTCTCCCAATCTTGGAACTATCGTTCCCCTTCTTCTTGCTTGAGCGAAAACCAGAGTTCTTTCTTCTCCTTGCTGCCGCCGCGCTTCCATTGCTCTCAGATCCCTTGCCTCTTCTCAGCTGCCATGGTGCCCAAGGCAAGCAAGGGCAAGGGTGCGGCCAAGGCTGCCAAGGTGAGAGAGGTGTCGGAAAACGAGCTGGTGAGGTTGCAGAAAAACACGCCCTCTTCGTCTCATCAATCAACACGCTCACCCTGAGGGACGAGTTCCAGTACCTATGGGGGAGGGAGACGACGGGGCATCCCGCCATGGTGGCCATCCCCGCCCCCTTCAGCAAGCTTGGTCTGAAAACTTATCCTTTCTTTGTTGATTATTTTTCCTGCGGCCTCTGCCCCCTTTCTCCGACTTCTTCAACGACATCATGCACACATTCGGTTTCCGTCTTCTGGATTTCACGCCAAATGTTGTGGTGTGCATGGCTTTCTTTGCCCATCTTTGCGAAGGTTTTGCTGGGGTTCATCCCAATATGACACTCTTTCACCACTACTTCACCCCCGTATCCAGCCAGTGGAAGCCGTTTCTGGCTGCGTTACTTGGATGGCTTCGAGCAAGGGTGTGTATCTGGAGGGAGGCCAAAAGGAGTGGTGGGATGAATGGCGGGGCCGGTGGTGCTGGATTGTGGAGGAGGACCCGCGGTCGTTTTGCGAGGTTCGCCGGACTCCGCCGGTCCACGACAACGACTGGAGCGATCTCGACCCCAATGACAAGAAGCTCACGGTCGCCACCACCAAAATTCACCACCTTGTCATCGTTGGCCTCACCCTGGAGATGATTGGGGCTGACTTCATCCGCCTCCATATCGCCCCTTTGCATCAAAAGGGGAGACCGGCCTGGGATTTCAAGAATGCAGCAAATATCATGAGGCTTCGCCCTAGCCTGAAGCATAACTTTCATAGTGATGCAGCATGCATGCATCTGCCAGAGGCTCTTTCGGCTCAAAGTCGACGAGGACGGCAACACCGAGAGGACCGACATGGCGGCAAACACCAGCAAGACCAGCAACCTGTTCAGGTTGCTGGTGGGGGTGCACCCATTGAGCAACAACTCTCACCTGGCTGACATCATTGCTATGATGCCAGTCTTCAACTCCCATGGCTTGTACCCAACCTGGGACGAGCCAAAGGCGGAGTTGGTGTAGCAGTTCTCCAACAACTTGTCGGAGGGCTCCATTTGTGCCAAGCCAGAGCTCATTCGCCCCGCCCCCGACGAAGAGGTGGCATATATTTCTGCCAGGGCAGTTGAGGCAGCACTCGCCGCGGAGGCCGGCAGCTACGGCACCGTGGTGGATGAGGCCGAAGAGGAGAGGAGATTCATTGAGTGGATGGGGCCTGCCGGGGAAACCAGCGGCGCTGCCGGCAGGGCCCCCTTGCTGAAGAAGCGGACGAAGAGCCGGCTGAGGAAGCATCCAAGGCGGACGAGCCCTCGGCCCCGAAGAAGAAATGTGTCCTGCAGCGGATTGGCTCCAACGAGGTAGTCTAGTCCAGCAGAGCCACGCAACGGCAAGAGGTCTAGGCATAGCCCATGCGCCAGACGAGGTGCGCGGCTGCGGCGGCAGCGAAAGAAGCCGCGGTAGCAAAGAGGCCACGGCCGCGGCAGCGAAGAAGACCACGACTGCTGCCTCCTCCTCATCCAAGTGTGCAAGGACCCCATCTCCTTCTCCCACGGGCACCATCCCAATGGCCGATTATGAATTGGGTCTTTCAGCCCGAGGAGGAAAAGGAGGGTAGAGGAGGAAGACGAGTAAGTACTTCGCGCCCTCATCCATCCTTTGATCTTCTACTTTGATTGTCTTGCCTTCTCTTGATCTTGTCTTTCACACTGACATGGAGACGCTGGCTCAGCGGGTGGCGAAGAGAGCCAAAGCCTTGACGGGCGACGAGCCCCCGGCAAGCACTCCACGTGCGTCGGGGACGATCTTCATTAGCCCGGAGTCCAGCCCCGAGCGCAGCCCCCACGCTAGCCCCCATCGTAAGTTTGTTACATGTTTCTTGCAGGCAGGCATTGGAGCGTGCAGCCTTATTGATGATCTCGTTGGGCCCGTAGGAGGAGAGCAGCAGCAGGAGGAGCCACTAGGGGCCACGCTCGACATGCCGCCCCCATCGACTACGCCGACCAGAGGGACGTCTCCGGCAAGGGCACTCACCGACGAGCCCATGCGCACGGACAAGGAGGTGGCGGGCACAGGTGCTGGCGATGATACGTCCTCCCCACTTACCGTGAGTAAGTCACTCGCCTCTGCTCCTTACCATTGTCGCCTTGATTTCTTTCCTTTTCTCTGTCTTGAACTCTTTTGATTTTGGCCTTGCCTCACTCCCCTTTTTGGCTTCAGATCCTCCACTGGTAAACAAGGCGGACGTCGACGCCATGATCATGGAGACCACTAAGGCTGCCGAGGCCGAGGCCGCCAACATCGCCGCTGAGGAGGCCGCCAGGGGATCTGCCGAGGAGGCCAGCAAGGGCGTCACCAAAGAGGCCGCCACGGGGCCTGCCGGTGAGGCCAGCAAGGCCGCCACTAGGGAGGCCGCCAGGGAGCCTGCCGGGGAGGCCGGCAAGGCTGCCACCAAGGAGGCCATCGCGGGGCCTGCCGGGGAGGCCGGCGAGGCCGCCACTGGAGAGGCCGCAAGGATCCTGCCTGGGAGGAAATGCCGGTGGCCTGCCTTCCTCCTCCTTAGCCTCTTCCCCGAGAAGGTACTTGAAGGTTGGTGATGATCTTTTCGTCAGCATCCCAGGAGTGGCAAGCACCAGAGTGCCAACCAAGGGGGAGGTCTTCAATGAGGAGATCCTCACCGCCACCAGGCTCTAGGTTGTTGACGAAGCGAGCATCAGCAGTGGTGGCTCCAAAGAGGACCAACTCCTTCAGGCCATGAGCGCCAACTTCCACAAGCTCCAAGCTCTCCATCGGGCTCGCAAGAAGAAGGTGGACTCCAGGATGGCAGCCGTGGACAAGGCCGAGGCAGACTTCCAAGAGGGCGTCACTTAGATGCAGGGCTGGTTTGCCAAGGCCCGACAAGATCTGAGGGCCGCCCAGGACCAGCTGGACGAGCATCAGCGTGAGCTCCTCCTAAAGCAGGCTGATATTGAGAAGGCTTAGGAGGAGGCAAAGGCGAAGGCCGCCAAGGATGAGTCCGACCAAACATATCGCCGCATCTCACTCGATGCCTAGGAGGAGGACTTGGTTGCTCGTAAAGCGGCACTTGCCACCATGCTTCGCGCCAAGGACGAAGAAATTGAGAAGCTCGTCGCGTAGCGGACCCAAGATCTGATGCAGAAGCACATAGAAGCACTGGATGCTCTAGTCCTAGACCATGCCGGCAAGTTGAAGGAGGTCATCGACCGTGCTGAGGCCACAGAGGCCGCCAGGGTTGAGCTGGTCGGCAACACGGAGAAGCTGGAGGTGGACCTGGCAAAGCTCAACAAGGAGATCTCCACGCTCAAGGGCGACATAAGAAGACTCTCTATGACCTGGCGGAGATGCAGACCACCATATCTAACAAAACCAAGCTGCTCTCCAAGGTCGACAATTCCATTGCTGATCTGAAGCTGAAGTTGGATACCCAGGAGAAGATGCTTTTGGAGTCCCAGGCTCGCGAGCTGACCTTGACCAAGGAGCTGGCGGACGAGCAGCTGCTGCTGTGGACTACCGTTGTCGGTGTCAAAACCGGCGGATCTCGGGTAGGGGGTCCCGATCTGTGCGTCAAGGCTGATGATAACAGGAAGCAAGGGACATGATGTTTACCCAGGTTTGGGCCCTCTCGATGGAGGTAAAACCCTACTTCCTGGTTGATTACTATTGAAGATATGGGTAGTACAAGAGTAGATCTACCACGAGATCATAGAGGCTAAACCCTAGAAGCTAGCCTATGATGGTATGATTGTAATTATGATCGGCCTTCTAAGGACCAACCTCTCCGGTTTATATAGACACCGGAGAGGGCTAGGGTTTACATGGAGTAGGTTACAAGGAAGGAAACACAATATCCGGATCACCAAGCTTGCCTTCCACGTAAAGGAGAATCCCATTCGGACACGGGCCGAAGTCTTGAGTCTTGTATCTTCACGCTTCAATAGTCCGAACGTTCTACACAGTCCGGCTGTTCGGATACCCCCTAATCCAGGACTCCCTCAGTAGCCCCTGAACCAGGCTTCAATGATGATGAGTCCGGCGTGTAGTATTGTCTTCGGCATTGCAAGGCGGGTTCCTTCTCCGAATACTCCAAAGTAATTATCGAACACGTAGACCATGTCCGGATCTGCAAGATGATCTCCACATGGCATAAATCTGATCTGCTGGCAATCTTCGTGCGTCATGCCCGTGCATCGTGGCCTGGTCCAATGCAAACCGGCGTTTCTTACCCCACCACGACTCATGTTACAAGGCGGTTTTATTGGCATGTCCCGTCGAGGCAGAGACCGCGTTCCTCTTATTACGGGATTTTCCATTAATATGGGCGTTCGTGACCCCACGAAGGCCGTTGGTATAACTCCGTATGATTTTAGATAAGCCTGAAATGGTCATACCGAGTACTCTTGATATTCACCCCCTTTATAAAGGGGTCGAGGCCTATGCCTCTTTTCCATCTTCCTCGCGCCTTCTCGCACCTCGAGTTCTAACACCCGAAACCCAAGCTTCAACACCCCGGATCCTCCAATATGTCTGGATCCGTCCCTCAAGGCCGGTGGGTGGCCTCCTTGATTCAAAAGGAAGATATTGTGAAGCTTAGGGAGGTCGGATACCTGACCGCCGACATCCAGCACAAGCTTCCTGCTCCAGGGCAGGTCATCCCCACACCGGAGCCTAATGAGTGCGTCATTGTCGTCCCACACTTCCTTCCCAGCTTGGGCTTCACCCTCGACCCCTTTGTGAGGGGGCTCATGTTCTATTATGGGTTGGATTTTCATGATATGGCTCCAGACGCCATCCTCCATATCTCATCGGTCATTATCGTGTGTGAGGCTTTTCTCCATGTCACCCCACACTTCGGCTTATGGCTTAAGACCTTCAATGTGAAGCCGAAGACGATCGAGGGGAGACATGCGGAATGCGGGGGTGCCATAATAAGCAGGAACACCGATGCCCCATGGCCAGAGGGTTCTTTCCCGGAAGTATCCGATGTATGGCAACGGAGGTGGTTTTATGTCACGGCTCCCAGAGGCACAAAGTGGGTGGCTGATCCCGAGTTCCGCTTGGGCCCTTCGTCACACCTAGCGTCTTGGACCGACGTAGGGCGGAATTGGGGGCCCGCTGGTGATGTACCAGTACTGCAGAATCGCATCCGGGAGCTTCTTGAGAGGGACATTAACCTTGTCAGCATAATGCAAGTGATGTTAATCCGACGGATGTTGTCGTGCAACGCCGGCCTCTCCGGATGTGGGAGTTCAATCTGGAGGGTCCGCGGACTGTCAAGCACTTCTTCGGCTTGAAGCTCGAAGAGATGTGCAAATTATTCTTCGGACAGAAAGTAGAGTGTCCGGACACCACCGAGGATGCGGGCCTAAGCTGCAATCGCCTAGATATACAAGTAAGTAATCTTGACACCGGACAACTTGTTTAGCATTTGTTATAATTGTTTATTCTAAAATCATCTGTGGCCAGGAATGGCTCAGCAAGGTGGAGAGAATCAGGTGTCCGGCGCCACTTCCCGAAGGCTTGCCTGGCCCTAGCATGGCCAAGATGCTCGACCGGGTACTCAGCAGAATGCCCTCGGGGAAAGACAAGGGGAAGAACGAAGAAACCGAACTCCACATGCTACACATCCGAACCGGGGGAATTGTTACCTCCCCCAAGGAGGATAGTCGGGAAGGGCAGACTAAGGCCCCCTCCCCGCGCGGGAAGAAGAGGGCCGCCTCTAAAGAATTGGAGATGGAGATGCCTAAGCAAGGGAAGAAGGCATCACCAAGGGGCTCTGCCGCGACGGGCATCCTCGCCGCGTTATGCTCGCCAACGGGCCAGCCCTCCACTGAGCCGTAAGTCAATCGTTAATTCGAAGGTACTATGATTCTCCTAGATCAGTAACCAGGATTCGCCTTCTTCAGTCCGGCTAGCAGCTCTTCTCAACAGAGTTCGTCTTAGGGGGATCTTCCTCCGGAGATGATGGAGAGCGAGACCCCACCTACCTCTCCGACTCACGAAGCGGGCGATACCGAGGTGTCGTCATGGAGGAGTCCGGATCTGCCAAAGCCGGAAGTCAATGCGTCAGCCGCCCTGAGCCTGGAGCGTTTGGCTCCCATGGGGGGCGATGGGAAGGGTCCGGCGCAGTTCGATGTCCGACCGGACGTACTGACGGGCTTACTGGAGCGAGCTGCGCTCTCGGAGGAGCACCGCTCATTAATGAGTGCGGTGCTCAAGAAGATTTTGTCCGCTACAAGCGGTTTGAATGAAGCATTCACAAGCCTGCGCAGAGGCTTTGAGGTATGTAATGAAGAGTACACTATTTCTTTGGCTGTGAGGCACGCGCTAGGTGTGCTCCATATAGATAGTAGCCCCTGAGACTCTGGTTGCCAGCCCTAGGTGGCAAACGAGGGATCATAAACCAATGATTGTGCTATAAATATGTGCAGGTACCTATGGGTCTGGCCGCCGGCCAGTCCATTGAAGTTGCCGAACTAGCGAGGCAGATTGGATCAATTGATGCCGATATCACGCTAGTGAATGAGCGGCTGGACAAATCATAAGGTATGTGCCCTGCCTTCCCTTGTATAGGAAAATGTGAAGGTGGCATGATATTAATGTAGTATGTTTGGACTGCAGATGGTGCTGCTGCCGTGGAGGCCCTGAGGGCGGAACTTGCTCAAGCCAAGGAACAAGCTCGGGCGAGCAATGCGGCTGCCCTAAAGGCGGCAAAAGAATTGAGGGCCGAACAAGCTTCTCATCGCCGAAGGGAGGAAAAGATAGCCGAAATGGCTATTGAGTTAAAAAATGTCGCTGACCGGTATGAGCTCCTTAAAAAGGAACATGAGGATAATTCGGCCGACCTGAAGAAGGCACTGAATGCCACCAAGGAAATCCGGGCCGAGCTCAGGGGTGCGCGGGAGGAGCTTTAACAGGCCGGTAAAATTGCGGCTGGGGGCTCCTATTTGCTGTGGATGAAATTTTTCGATCCGAAGTACGCTCCCTTGGATGGACTCTGGAGTCGTGCGGACGCATATGCGGATTTGTGAAGAGTACGGCTGACGGTGCCGAGTTCTTCAAAGATGAAGGTGACAAGGAAGTGGAGAAGCTTTTCTGGTCGCAGTTCCATGCTCCCACTCGCCCCCTGCCATTAAGTGACAAGATGGCTGCTGTAGCGGAGCTTCACAGGCTGTTCGCGCTTGCAATGTGGTCTGTAATAGACCATCTTTGGCCAAAGGGGCCTAAGCCGGACATTTACTTTGGTTTGGTGCAACAGTTCCTTGGGGCCGTGCCTCGGATCGATGCCATGAGGAGGTCGGCGTGTATAGAGGGTGCACGGATGGCTCTTGCCCGCGTTAAAGCCTATTGGATGGATATGAATGCCACCATTATAGCGGCCCAGGATCCGGTGGGGGCCAATATCGGGCCGAGCACTACTTGGCGCAGGTCACAGAAGGTGCCTGCCTAATAGAGGCGCAGTGCTCGAAGAATGCCTTGTTCGAATGATGAACTGAATCATTGTAAAAACAACGTTTATTTTGATTATGAGGCTATATTTATATTATTTGCCTGAGAGTATGATTGTGTCCCCTGTGCGGCCGTTTATATATATGTATATATAAATATGTACTCCGAAAGTTAGCAGTCGTTGGCTTCAGCCCCCACGCATACAATGCGGGGGTGTTCGCGAAAAATATGCTTAATCACACTTGATCCAACATCTTGGTCCATTAAGGAGGTGATCGCACGTCGAACTAGGCAACCGGACTATATAGCTGCAACACTTTCGCTTAGCCGTGGGAGTCTAACGTTGGGGCTACTATGTAGCCCCTGGTACTTTCGGGTGCATCTGAATACGGGTGCGTATGTACATGACCGGGAAATGGCCCTTCGTTAATGCGTAGGAATCCTAAAGATTCCGGTGAGTCTTCGAGTGGTTGAACAGTCTCTCGCTGCATCATGACAGTCAGTTTTCGGCTTTCTCTACTGAGGTGCTCATCCGGGATAACCAGGGCACAATCGTAGTAGTTCTCCTTTGGCCACCTTAGCCAATAATAACGGACATAAGGCGGCAAACCCAGGAGCCGGGCAAACCCATCATTTGACCAAAGACATGATTCGGAGCTGATGCATATAAGGCCATACTCGTGACGCCGAACACTCCCGAAGGTATTCAGACTTTATAATAGATGATGGGCTCAAATATGCCCATTCATTATAAACCCTGTGTTTCCAGGTATGTGCGTTAATCTGTCGTGGCAAAATGCCAAAACGGCAGTATCCTCTATGGGTATGGAACCCATCAGATGGTTAAACAACAAGAGGCAATAGAAAAGGTTTACACAGGGGCTTAATCTAAATAGAAACCTGTTGAACAGGGCCCTGCTGCACGTCTGCGCCTTTGTCTCCGTTGTGCCGTATCCTGGAAGGGTATCGCGCGAATGTTGTCTGTGGAAAAAGAAAACTCATAGGAGATTACAACGTAAGTATGCGATGGATAGTAAAAGTGTAAGATGTTGGCCTGCCAATAAGGTTGAGCCAAGTGTGGGGTTTTATTAAGTATTTAAAGTCCCTGGTATCCGCTATAGGATTACATATACGGTGCCTTGGTTCGATCTGGGCTACCGGACTCGTCTAACCATGTCTGTGGTCTTAACGACCAGTCATATTTTTTTGATATTGGAGGTCGCTTATAGTCCGGCCGCTAGGGTCGTCGCGTGTTCCTCTGCGCGTGAAGAGCGCTCTGTTATTCCGCTAATGGTGATGATGCCACATGGACCGGGCATCTTGAGTTTAAGGTAGCCACAGTGCGGCAATGCGTTGAAGCGGGCGAAGGCCATTCTTCCGAGCACTGTGTGATAGTCGCTTTGGAAGGGTGCGATGATGAAGAGTAGTTCTTCGCTTCTGGAGTTGCCTAGGGAGCCAAATGTTACCTCCAGTATGATGGAGCCCCTGCTGTAGGTTCCACGCCTGGTATCACCCCTTGAAAGGTGGTGTTGCTTTGGCTGATTCTGGATGGGTTTATCCCCATCCTGCGGACAATGTCCTCTTATATTAAATTGAGACTACTGCCGCCGTCCATGAGGACCCGGGTGAGACGGTATCCGTCGATTATTGGGTCAAACACCAAGGCCTTTGATCCTCCGCGCCGAATACTAGTTCGGCCGTCCAAATGATCGAAAGTGATCGGATAAGACATCCAATAGTTAAGTGTGGGTATGATGGGCTCTATATCGTGCGCGTCTCTATGCGCGCGTTCATGCCTTCTCATGGATGTACGCGTCGCGTGGATCATGTTCACTGTTTTAACCTCTGGCAGGAATTTTTTCTGTCCCCTAGTGTTCAGCTAGCGAGGTTCATCCTCGTCCTCACTTGGTGTTTCCCTTCCCTTGAGTTCGGCATTTAATTTGCCGGCCTGCTTGAAGACCCAACACTCTCTGTGCGTGTGGTTCGCAGGTTTGTCAGGGGTGCCATGAATTTGGCATAGTCTGTCCAGGACTCTGTTCAGACCGGAAGGTCCCTCTTTACTGCCTTTAGATGGCTTATTTTGCAGATTAGGTCGAGAGCCCCTGAATCCGGCATTAACTGTCATGTTATCTGGGCTCTCTTCCTTGTTTTGGCGTTTGTTTTTATGACGCCGTGGCTTCCCGTTGCCATCCCTTATTTCAGATGTGCTGGGGTCGCTGGGGCCTTTACGGGCTAGCCAGCAATCTTCGCCCGCGCAAAAGCGGGACATAAGGCTTTTTAGGGATGCCATTGTCCTTGGCTTTTCTTGGCCGAGGTGTCTGGCGAGCCACTCGTCACGGATGCTGTGTTTGAGTTTGAATGCCGCTAAGGCTTCAGCATCCGGACAATCGACAATTTGATTCTTCTTAGTGACAAATCTGTTCCAAAGCTTGCGGGCGGACTCTCCGGGTTGTTGGATTATGTGACTTAAATCGTCAGCATCGGGAGGCCAGACATAAGTCCCTTGAAAATTCACCCCGAAAGCGTCCTCAAGTTCCTCCCAACTCCCAATTGAATTTTCTGGGAGGCTTTTCAACCAGTGTTTAGCTGGTCCCTTTAGTTTGAGGGGAAGGTATTTGATGGCGTGGAGGTCATCCCCACGAGCCATATGTATATGTAGGATAAAGTCCTCGATCCAGACCCTTGGGTCTGTCGTTCCGTCATATGCCTCTATGTTCACATGTTTAAAGCCCTATGGGAATTCGTGGTCCAGTACCTCTTCGGTAAAGCACAGGGGGTGAGCAGCCCCTCTGTATCTGGATGTGATGTGGCATGCCATCGGCTGTTGTTGTGTCCAGTGTTTATTCCGAACTGGTATTTGATTGGCATAATCATTTTGACAACCACAGTCCCCCGGCGGGGTGTGTCCTTTAGATCCGTAGATGGACCTAGCTGCGCCAGCTTTCTTCTCCAGATGTTCACGTGGATCATGCGCGGCGTCGGTAGTTGCTTTGTTGCGGTTATGGAGTGGTACGTCTGGCCTCCTGGTCGTGTTACTCTTTGGTGGAACGGCCTCATCGTCAAATTCTGGAAGTAGCTTGCGTTTTGGGTAGCTCTTTGTATGGAGATCATCGCTATATCTTTCTTCAGTGTCTAGCACTTTGTTCCATCTGCGGTTGAGCATTTCCTATGCGGCTTTAAGCCGTTGGTTCTGCTTCTTCAGACTTCTCGCTGTGGCCATAAGCTTTCTATGGAGGTTATCTCATTCCACGCGTTCTTTTGGAATGATGAATGCATCGTCGTCCGGACTGTCTTCTTGTCCTGGGCCAGTTTGATGAACTCGTCCCTCTGGATCATTGTCCTCGAGCGTCTGCTCCGAACTATGTTCGGCGTGACCTGGTTCGTCCTGCTCCATCGCTGGTTCCATATGGTCGTTGTTGCCTTTCGGGTTGACCGGAGTGTCGATCCTTCTGGCGTCTGCGCAGTTGCTTTGGCTTTTGCCCGGGGGTTTTATCTTCCGGATTGTCACTGTCGTCCTCCTTGGGCGTATCCACCATGTATATGTCATGTGACGAGGCGGAAGTCTAGCACCCCATAGATTCTGAATATTCTCCTACATCATCGTCCATACCGTCGATGCCTTCGGAGTCGAAGTCAAGCGCATCGGTTAAATCATCAATCGTGGCTATGAAGTGGGTGGTGGGTGGGTAACGAATTTCTTGGTCGTCTGCTTCCCACTCGAGCCGGACATAGTTCGGCCCGGAATTTTCTGTCAAAGAGAGAGTTTTTAATGAGTTCAGCATGTCGCAAAAGGGCGAGTGCTGGAAGATGTCCGCAGCGGTGAACTCCATTACCGGGGCCCAACCTGGCTCGACTGGCCCAGGAGTGCGCGAACAGGAACCTACAACCGGATACGAGTCCGGGGGTCTGGAGTCACAGGCCTCCTCAGAAGTGAGGCCTGTGTTCGACTCTTCCGCCAATGAGGGTACGGCCTGTGGGGCGTGATCCATCCCTCCATCCTCGGGCAATGCAGCCTGCTCCGGATTTGAGTCCGGTGGTACTGCAAGGGTGATATCCCAAGAGTTGCCCGACAGCAGGTCTAGGGCATGCCTTTCGTGACTGTCTGGTGCTCCTGGCATAGGCTCGAATCCGTCGAAGATCAAGTCTCCGTGGATGTCCGCCGTGTAGTTCAGGCTTTCGAGCCTGATCTGATGGCCAGGGGCCTAGCTGCCGATGTGCTCCAGGTGGCCAAACGAATTGGCCCGCAGGGCGAAGCCGCCGAACACGAAGATCTGTCCAGGGAGAAAAGTCTCACCCTGGACCATGTTGTTGATGGTTGAAGGAGCCATCGAGCTTTGAGGTGACGACACAGAGGAACTCTCAATGAAAGCACCAATGTCGGTGTCAAAACCAGCGGATCTCGGGTAGGGGGTCCCGATCTGTGCGTCAAGGCTGATGGTAACAGGAAGCAAGGGACACAGATGTTTACCCAGGTTCGGGCCCTCTCGATGGAGGTAAAACCCTACTTCCTTCTTGATTAATATTGAAGATATGGGTAGTACAAGAGTAGATCTACCACGAGATCATAGAGGCTAAACCCTAGAAGATAGCCTATGATGGTATGATTGTAATTGTGATCGGCCTTCTAAGGACCAACCTCTCCAGTTTATATAGACACCGGAGAGGGCTAGGGTTTACATGGAGTCGGTTACAAGGAAGGAAACACAATATTAGGATCGCCAAGCTTGCCTTCCACGCAAAGGAGAATCCCATCTGGACACAGGCCGAAGTCTTGAGTCTTGTATCTTCACGCTTCAATAGTCCGGACGTTGTACACAGTCGGGCTTTCCGGATACCCCCTAATCCAGGACTCCCTCAGCCATCACTTCCCACAACGAGCTCATGGCCGGCGTGAAACTTTGGACCAGCCGCCTTGTGGACATTGCGGAGAAGCTCACTGCACAGCTGTCTGCCATGGGCATGCCAAGTTTTAGGTTCTCCCATGAGGGGAGTGTGACCGACAGCGCCAGGCTGACTCTGTTCTTCGGGCGTGTGCTCGACGCCCTGAAGTTGCTCCAGTCTAATAGGGCGGCCTACCTGGCCGAGGAGTCCCAGAAGCTTTGCCGGGGCACCTTGACCAAGGTGCTCACCAAGGTGGTGCAATGGAACCCCAGCATTGACTTCACTCAGGCGCTTGACAGCTTGCTGGAGGGCGTTGGCCATCAGGCGCTCGAGGAGCGCATCGAGCCCATCATCAGCTGCGTCAGCGGAGTCGTGAGGCTAAAGGGCCAGCGCCGAGATTAACTGCTTCGTTTCTTGTCGTCGCTGCGAGTTCGCATTCAAGACAATTTATCTTAAGTTAGAATCGTGGCAACTGTTGAGGTAATATAACTCTGCTATGCCTTGAACTGATTGCATGTTATCTTCCTATTTAGTTCATCCTTGTATTTTCTGCACCCTACGCTTAATTGGATAGACCAGCCAACACGTGCACCCCTTGCCGCAGGCGCTAGAAGGACAGATCATTAGCAGCCTGCAGAGGGCGTTGATGCCAACAAGTTACCTTGCCGCTCTCGGCGCAGTCACCTATGCTGTCGAGTGGACTCGAAACAGAACGGGGGCACTGTTGATTACAGCAAGGTACCCCGCCGTCCTTAGCAGAGCGCAGCACCTGAGCTGTTCAGCGGACTCGAAATAGAACAGGGGCGTTGCCAATCGCGGCAATGTTCCTTTTGTGTGCAGGTTCTCCATACAAGGACCGTAATTATCAAGGAAGATAACCTTATAAAAGGAAGGGTTACTCATGGGTTGGTATGACTTAGCTCTTAGTTGTCGTGCGGGTCGCCGTCGCGGCTGCAGACGATGCCGCTCGCCTAGCTTCTTGCACTAGGGCGGCGTAGATGATCCTGATCTCCTCCACCGCCGGTGACTGCAGCATCGCCCGTCCGTGCGGGCACGGGCAGAGCGGCTCCAGATGGGCCGATCACTGCGATCTTCTTCTTCTTCGGAGCCATGGCGATGAAGAAGCTACTCTACTAACTAACAGACCATATTCTGACAACCAATCCCCCCTACCTGGCGCGCCAAAGATGTCGGGGAAAATGAACACCTATGGGGTCACAAGGATCCCTTCTACGTTCGGCGGGGGATTAGCTGCACGAAGAGCAGGTTGAGCTGTTAGCACATGGGGGTTTTACCCAAGTTTGGGCTGCAAAGATGCGTAATACCCTAGTCCTGCTTGTTTGGATATATGTGTTCTTGAGCTTTTGAACTAGCTACGGTGCGAGTCCGGTCCAAAAGTCCGAATCCTCTCTCTGTATGCCTTGGGCCTCCTTTTATACGTAAAGGGGTTGCCACAGTGGCACACATGAGGTAGCAAGCTACACTGTACGACCTTATCACCCGGCACCGTTGGACAAACGCATTTAATGTGTTGCCTATGTGCCCTCTTGCTTTACCAGGGACGGCAACAGAAGCCATCCCGTCCTTCGCCGCTCCTCCTTGCTTCGACGCACGTCTAGGCTGACGAGGCATGCGGTGCCACACCGGCTAACTAGCTATTGCATTGGCACAATGGTAAAGCTTCCACGAAGATCTACATGCTGCTACACAGGTGTCTGCTTAGTTGGCACGCTGATCGTCGCACTGGAGTGGTGGTAAGGTGGCGAAACCTTGCTTGGTGCGGGTCTGGCCGCGGCCCGGCGATCGTGAGTTGTCCCCGGCAAGGGTCTTACTGGGGGTCTTCGGCTTCTCGCCCAACGTGGATCCACAGGCTATCAGTCTTTATGAGGATCTGCATGCTGCCAAGCATGCGTTCTTAGATATTTGTCTTTAACATTGTCGATAGTGTCAGAGCTCTCAGCCTCAAGTGTGATGGGCTTGCTGCCGCTGAACAGGTCGCCACGGCAAGGGTGTTACCGGGGGAGTTCCAGCTCGCCTCCTACTCCTTGTTCTTGGAGTATCTGTTTTTGTAGTCTTTGTGTTTTGTCTTCCTTTGCCTTGCCAAGCCCTACCGCAGGTGTGGCTGCGACTGCCCGTGCACAAGTAAGGGGTACAGAATACCTATACTTTTGTACATCGAAACTACGACGTGTTGATCTTCCGAGGCCAGGCATGACCCAGGAAAGTGTGACCTACCAGAGGGATTGAGCGTGTTGGGTAATGTGGTGCACCCCTGTAGGGACGTTTATCTATTTGAATAGTTGTGTCCCTCTATAAAAGGATGACCTGGAGTTGTACTTTGACCTTAGGACAACTAGAACTAGATATTAATAGAACAAACCTCTTACAAGTTCTAGATACGACCTGGTGATCGCTTTCCCATAGGGCGATGGGGGGAAGGTGGTCGGGTAGGATTATGCTATGTGATGTTACCTGATGCTGCACTTTCTACTCTCTTCTACATGCTTCGAGATGGAGGTTGCCAGAAGCGTAGTCTTCGATAGGCCTAGCTATCCCCCTCTTATTCTAGCATTCTGCAGTTCAGTCCATAGATATTACCCCTTTTTACAGATACTAATGCATATGTATTGTAGATCCTTGCTTGCGAGTACTTTGGATGAGTTCTCACGGTTGCTTTGCTCCCTCTTTTCGCCCTTCCCTTTTCTTCTTGGATGTTGCAATCATATGATGGAGTGCAGGAGCAAGATAATCCCGAGGATGATTCTACGTGGAGTTCGACTTCAAGGAGTAGTTAGGAGGTCCCACGCAGGAGGTCTTGCCTTTTTGATCGTTGCTAGTTTGTGCTAGCCATCTTATGGCAACTATTTTAACTTAATGTCTGTACTGAGATGTTGTTGCTTCGGCTGACTCGTTTGTTTTTGAGCTGATGTATTTGAGCCCTCGAGGCCCCTGGCTTGTAATATAAAGCAACTTTTAGTGTATTTGTGTCTAGAGTTGTGTTGTGACATCTTCCCGTGAGTCCTTGATCTTGATCGTACACATTTGCGTGTATGATTAGTGTACGATTGAATTAGGGTCGTCACAGTCGCGAGTCTCCACTCAACATTGTCGCCAGTGGGCATTGATGGGATTCATCGTTTACTTATGCTACATTTTCGCTGTTATTATTGAATAAAGTCAGCTATGTGCTACTCAGTTTGTAATACTTTTGATAAGGACATCAATACCATTGTTACACCCATAGGCCCAGCTACTATACATACTGGACCAATTACTAGAGCTCGCGCACGCCAATTAAATTACGAGTTACTTCCGTTTCTTAGTAATGATTCTAATGTTCATGAGAATATGATGCTGCCTAAATTGGATACATTTGTTTTGCTTACAAATGAAGGGCCTAGCTTGGAGAAGGATGAACATTGGAGCAAGAACAAGCATGGAGATGATGGCATGCACAAGGGAAACAAGAACAGAGTTTCAAGTCAGGACTTCAGGACTTCGAAGCCACCGTAATGAGTGCATGAAGGCTTGGACTAAATATACAAGATGCCACTTCACAAATTTCGTCCAGAGGCTATTATAGGTGTTGCGTCACCTTATTATTGGGCTAGGCCCATGTAATTTCGAAATACATAAGTATAGGCTGTTTTCAGAGTCCGTATGTGTTGGGTAACAAAGTTAGGGTTGGTTTCGGACCCCTCCTATAGGGGTCACGAAATTCCCCCTACTCCTCCATATATACAGCCCTACTCCGGGTTTTGTTTAGATTAAAAGATCACCATAGCTGCAACTTCGCGTACTTCATTTGTGTTCAACGACCAGACAAAGGCGTCACAGAACCCCGCCTTCATTAATAAAGCTTTCCTTTTATATTCGCGATTGCAATCTCAGTTTCTTGCTTGTTCTTTGTTTGCTCACAGGAAAACAGACCATCATGGTCAGGTTGATCGTGCTCTGGCGAGGTCAATAACCCCTCGGAAGTTGGTTTAGCGATTGACCATCCAGGAGAAGGCGACACAAAGGGTATCGCAAAAGAATCTGGAAGGTAATCCCTCTTGCTCCAAAAATGCTTTTGCTATCCTAAATGTTGTCCCTAATACATATTATTATGAGATTGCTTCCAAAAAGTAATATTAAACTAAAATGATCCAATGAAGAACCGGGGAATAGCTTATATCCAGTCCTTCTCTATGACTTGCCGAATAGACTTATTCGCAGCCATACACTGTCTTATTTAAAAGAGTCCCCTGTCTCGTGAATGATCGAACTTGGTAAACTTTGAAATAATCGTTTAGATAGCATTAGCCGCTTTTCTTCTCGCACGTTTGTAGTCAGATCGTCAAGGTTGACTCCCACAGAAAACGATAGCCACCATCTCATAAAAACATCGGGACACCTTCGCCTCTACCAAGTGGTATCAGATTTCCAGGTTGCTCAATGAGATTTTACAGTTTTTGGTAGTTTAGATCGAGTCTGTTCTTCATACCTACGGTCCATGAAAAAGCCAAAAACAATTTAGGGTTAGTCATCATATTCAAACCAGTCTGAGCCATTGCATAATCTTTTCTGTATTTGCGGTTGCATCGTTGTGTCTACTTGCTAGTCTTAGCGTCTAGTCTTTTACAGTTTCGAGTTTTGTTCACGGGTTTTCATGCCGCCGCCGCACCATCATCATCCGTTGCCATATACCACCACCACACCAGATTCTTCAGCCGCTACCAAATACCACCACCACACTAGATAAACCGCTGCTGCTATATACCACCATATATCTGCCACCAATCTAAGTCCATATATACCATGCCACGGATCCGAGTCCACATATACCACCGCCTGTCCATCACCAGTCTGAGTTCTTTCTAAATTAAGTTTGTTTTCGAGATCCATATATTTTTAGTTTCGTGTTTCCTTTCCTGAGTAGGTTTCGGAAAAAAAATCTGGAGACCCCCGGGCAGTTTTTAGGCCAAAATTTCGGCGACCGAAAATATTTTTTCCCTATCCTGTTTTTAGGTCCCAAGGAGCGTTTTGAGACACTCGCCATCATAGTGATTTTTTGTCGCACTTTTTCGCCATCGCTGCGCTGATTTCCATAAAACATAGTCAAATTTTTGTGTGCCTATCATGTTACTTTGGCTTGGGAAGAGTTTTGATCGCCATTATAGTGAATTTTCGCAAAAAAGAGGAGCGCAAAAAAAAAGTGATTTTTTTCAGTGTGCCACGTCGTGATTTTGTTAGTGTTCTAGGCTCGCATCTCTAGCACGGTCTAGCATAGGACTGGCACAGTACCGTCGTTGAGCATGTATTCAACTTTGCATCACTGAATTGATTATTGCTGACATTTTTCCTACCATATCATAAGCCTTCCTAGCTCCACATACATCTTCATCGTGCGTTTGACACCACTTGACTATCGTTTTGTCCAAGCTTTGAGAGTTTTGACTACAACGGTTGCTGATCACCACCTGCTACTGGGTAAGAACTGGTAAGAATTTGAGGTTTGCTTGACGGAGTTGTGACACCCCGCCACTTTCTAGTAGTCTGTAGGATCATATTCATGTGTGTTTCTATTGCTGCTAACCATGGCAGGACAACAAGCCAATGAGATTGATTTGGAGAACATGACAAACAAGAAGTTGCATGATATATTTCAGAAAATGATGAGTGGCCAGGTGGGAGATGTGCTAAACAGATTTGAAGAGGCCACAGAGAAGATAGATGGCATGAAGAAGTCGTTCGAGACAAAGCTGGATAACAAGTTTAGAATTGCTCACGCATCTTCCCTAACCACCACCGGCTGCACCTTTGCAACGACAACAACAACTCCCCCTTCCGAATCAGTTAGGATGAGCGAAGCGTGTTCCTATTGAGGGTGGCCAAACTTCTGGTCCTGTTGTACCTACTATTGATGCTTCTTTGGCTCCTGCTGCTGCTGCTGCTGGTGTCGAGGATGATGACATTTATGTTGGCGATTATGAGGATGAGGTTGATCAAAATAACAACTGCGTGCAACCACTAGCACTAGGTCATCCACATGCATATAATCGCAATGGTAGGGCTGCACTACCAGCTCAAGTATGAGATTATGACCATGTTCCTAAACTGAAATTGAATATTCCACCATTTGACGGTCAATACATTCCTGATGTCTATCTTACTTGGGAGTTAGAAACTGAACAATGTTTCACTTGCTTACAATATCCGGAGGATAGACGTGTTACCGCTGCTGTTTGTGAATTCACTAGCTTTGCTTCTGTTTGGTGGTCTGAACATTGTAGATTATATATATCCTATTCTAGCAACTTGGGCTGCTTTGAGAACTGCTTCCGTACTCGTTGGGTTCCACCATATTATCAACGTGAATTACTTCAAAAATTGCAGCGTTTAAGACAAGGAATTTTTTCTATAGTAGAATATTATCAGGAATTACAAATGGGCACGATCAGATGTGGTATTGTTGAGGATAATGAAGTTATGCTTGCACTCTTTATGGGTGGATTGAATAAAGAGATTTAGACCATTGTAGAGTATAAGGAGTATAATAATATCACTCATTTATTCCATCTTGCTTGTAAAGTTGAACGTGAAGTGCTAGATCGACAGGCATTGGCGCGAACTAATTTTTCTGCAGGTCAATCTTCATCATGGACACCACGTACATCCTCTACTCCCACACGTCCTACTCCATCACCACTGGCGTCAGCCGCCAATTGCAACCGAGATACAAGAAAACAGCCACCACCACCACCATCTGCCAGGAGTATACCTTCGGGTCCTGCACAGAGCTCTTCTTCGTCCATGACATTAACAGGGCAAACACATGATATTATTTGTTGTAGTTGCAAGGGTGGAGGTCATTATATGAGAGAATGCCCATCTAAGCGTGTGTTGATTGCTACTGAGGATGGTGGGTATGAGTCCGCTAGTGTCCATGATGAGGAGACTTTGGCTCTTATTACAAGTGAAGAACATGGTGGAGATGGTTCTGATCATGAGACACAATACATGGCTGCTGAAGATGCTAACAATATGAATGTTTAGTTGCTCAACGTGTTTTGAGTGTGTAGGTCACACAAGCTGAGCAAAATTAGAGGCATAATTTGTTCCATACAAAGGGAGTTGTGAAGGAACATTCTGTCCGCGTCATCATTGATGCAGGGAGTTGCAGCAACTTGGCTAGTATGGAGATGGTGGAAAAGCTATCTCTCACCACTAGACCACATCCACATCCTTACTACATCCAATGGTTCAACAATAGAGGCAAGGTTAAGGTAACATGTATTGTTCGTCTGCATCTTAGTATCTCTACATATGCTAATTATGTTGATTGTGATGTGGTACCTATGCAAGCATGTTCGTTATACTTGGTAGACCATGGCAATTCAAAAATTCTGTACACCATGGTAGAAACAATCAGTATACTCTTGTTCATAAGCATAAACATATTACTTTGCTTCCTATGTCTCCTGATTCCATTTTGAAAGATGATATTAACAGAGCTAACAAAGCAAAACAGTTGAAAAATAAGAGTGAAAATCAGATTGTGGCAAAAGAATTTGAGCAACAAATGAAGCCTAATAATAAACCTTCTACTGTTGCTTTTGAAACTAAATTGAAAAGTGCATGTTTACTTGCCACCAAATCTGATATTGATGAGCTAGATTTCAGCAAATCTGTTTGCTATGTTTTTGTGTGCAAAGAGGCATTATTTTCATTCGAGGACGTGCTTTCCTCTTTTCCTCCTGATGTCACTAAGATTTTGCAGGAGTTTGCTGACGTGTTTCCACAAGACGTGCCACCGGGATTACCACCTATTCGAGGAATTGAGCATCAAATTGACTTAATTCCCGGTGCATCACTACCCAACCTTGCACCTTACCGTACAAATCCAGAGGAGACGAAGGAGATTATGCGTCAAGTACAAGAGCTGCTCGACAAAGGTTATATACGCGAATCTCCTAGTCCTTATGCTATTCCTATTATACTAGTGCCAAAAAAGGATGGTACGTCATGTATGTGTGTTGATTGTAGATCCATTAATAATATTACTATTCTTTATCATCATCCTATCTCTAGGCTAGATGATATGCTTGATGAATTGAGTGGCTCTACAATATTCTCCAAAGTTGATTTGCGTAGTGGATACCATCAAATTCGTATGAATTTGGGAGATGAATGGAAAACAACATTTAAAACTAAGTTTGGATTATATGAGTGGTTAGTCATGCCTTTTGGGTTAACTAATGCACCTAGTACTTTGATGAGATTAGTAAACGAAGTTTTACGTGTTTTCATTGGACGATTTGTGGTAGTCTATTTTGATGATATACTGATTTATAGCAGATCTTTGGACGAACATTTGGAACATTTACGTGTTGCTTTTATTGCTGTACGTGATGCGCGTTTGTTTGGTAACCTTGGGAAGTGCACCTTTTGCACCGACCGAGTATCTTTTCTTGGCTATGTTGTTACTCCACAGGGAACTGAAGTTGATAAAGCCAAGATTGAAACTATTGAGAGTTGGCCACAACCCAAAATGGTCACACAAGTGTGGAGTTTTCTTGGCCTTGCTTGATTCTATAGGCGTTTTGTGAGAGATTTCAGCACCATTGCCACACCTCTCAATGATCTTACAAAGAAGGATGTGCCTTTTGTTTGGGGTACCACACAAGAAGAAGCCTTCACAGTATTGAAAGATAAGTTGACACATGCTCCTTTAATCCAACTTCCTGATTTTAATAAGAGTTTGAGCTTGAATGTGATGCTAGTGGAATTGGACTAGGACATGTGTTATTACAAGATGGCAAACCCGTTGCATACTTTTCTGAAAAAATTGAGTGGGCCTAGTCTGAATTATTCTACTTATGATAAAGAATTATGTGCTCTTGTTCGGACTTTAGAAACATGGCAACAATATTTATGGCCCAAAGAATTTGTTATACATTCTGATCATGAATCTTTGAAACATATTAAAAGTCAAGATAAACTAAATCGTAGACATGCTAAATGGGTTGAATTCATTGAGACTTTCCCTTATGTCATTAAAGACATGAAGGGTAAAGAAAATGTTATTGCTGATGCATTGTCTCGTCGCTATACTATGCTTTCACAACTTGACTTCAAAATATTTGGTTTGGAGACCATCAAGGATCAATATGTGCATGATGCTGATTTTAGAGATGTACTGCAAAATTGTAAAGAAGGAAGAACATGGAAAAAGTTCGTCGTTAGTGATGGATTTGTGTTCCGTGCTAACAAGCTATGCATTCCAGCTAGCTCCGTTCATCTTTTGTTGTTGCAGGAGGCACATGGAGGAGGATTAATGGGACACTTTGGCGTGAAGAAGACGAAGGACGTACTTGCTACACATTTCTTTTGGCCAAAGATGAGACGGGATGTTGAGCGTTTTGTTGCTCGGTGCACTACATGTGAAAAGGCTAAGTCATGACTCAATCCTCATGGTTTATATATGCCTATGCATGTACCTAGTATTCCTTGTGAGGATATATCTATGGACTTTCTTTTAGGTTTATCTCGAACAAAGAAGGGGAGGGATAGCATACATGTTGTCGTGGATAGATTCTTGAAAATGGCACACTTTATACCATGTCATAAAAGCGATGACGTGTTAACGTTGCTGATTTGTTCTTTTGTGAAATTATTCGCTTGCATGGTGTGCCAAATACTATTGTTTCAGATCATGATACTAAATTTCTTAGCCACTTTTGGAGATGCTGATTTTAAAAATGTAATGCAGAATTGTAAAGAAGGAAGAATGTGGAACAAGTTTGTCGTTAACGATGGATTTGTGTTTCGTGCTAACAAGCTATGCATTCCAGCTAGCTCCGTTCGTCTTTTGTTGTTGCAGGAGGCGCATGGAGGAGGATTAATGGGACACTTTGGCATGAAGAAGACGGAGGACGTACTTGCTACACATTTATTTTGGCCAAAGATGAGACGGGATGTTGAGCGTTTTATTGCTCGCTGCACTACATGTCAAAAAGCTAAGTCACGACTCAATCCTCATGGTTTATATATGCCTTTGCCTATACCTAGTGTTCCTTGGGAGGATATATCTATGGACTTTGTTTTAGGTTTACCTCGAACAAAGAAGGGGAGGGATAGCATATTTGTTGTCGTGGATAGATTCTTGAAAATGGCACACTTTATACCATGTCATAAAAGCGATGATGCTGTTAATGTTGCTGATTTGTTCTTTCGTGAAATTATTCGCTTGCATGGTGTGCCAAATACTATTGTTTCAGATCGTGATACTAAATTTCTTAGCCACTTTTGGAGATGTTTATGGGCTAAGTTGGGGACTAAACTGTTTTCTAGTACTACTTGTCACCCCCAAACTGATGGACAAACTAAAGTAGTCAATAGAACATTGCCTACTATGCTTAGGGCTGTTTTGAAGAATAATGAAAGTGTGGGAAGATGCTTGCCTCATGTTGAATTTGCTGATAATCATTCATTGTGTACTACTACTAAGATGTGCCGTTTTGAAACTGTGTATGGTTTCCTACCTCGTGCACCTATTGATTTGTTGCCTCTTTCATATTCGGAGAAGGTTGATTTTGATGCTAAACAACATGCTGAATAGATATTAAAAATGCATGAATTAACTAAGGAAAACATTGAGCGTGTGAATGCTAAATATAAAACTTGCTAGAGATAAGGGTAGAAAACACATTGTGTTTGCACCTGGAGATCTTGTTTGGTTACATTTTCTAATGATAGATTTCCTGATTTGCGCAAGTCAAAGCTAATGCCACATACTGCTGCTCCTTTTAAGGTGTTAGAGAAAATAAATGATGATGCATATAAACTTGAGCTACCTGCCGATTTTGGGGTTAGTCCCACTTTTAACATTGTAGATTTGAAGCCTTATTTGGGTGAGGAAGATGAGCTCCCATCGAGGAGACTTCATTTCAAGAAGGGGAGGATGATGAGGATATCAATACAATTGTTACACCCACGGGCCATGCTACTATACATACTCGACCAATTACTAGAGCTCACGCACGCATATTAAATTACCAGGTACTTTCGTTTCTTGGTAATGATTCTAATGTTCATGAGAATATGATGCTGCCTAAATTGGATACGTTTGTTTTGCTTACAAATGAAGGGCCTAGCTTGGAGAAGGATGAACATTGGAGCAAGAACAAGCATGGAAATGATGGCATGCGCAAGGGAAACAAGAACGGAGTTTCAAGTGACGATTTGAAGCCACCGTAATGAGTGCATGAAGTTTGGACAAAATATACAAGATGCCACGTCACAAATTTTGTCCGAAAGCTATTATAGGTGTTGCATCACCTTATTATTGGGCCAGACCGATGTATTTTCGAAATACATAAGTATAGGCTGTTTTTAGAGTCAGTGTGGGGGGGGCGGAATAAGTTAGGGTTGGTTTCGGACCCCTCCTACAAGGGGTCACGAAATTCCCCCTACTCCTCCATATATACAGCCCTTAAGGCGTCGTTTGGACTTTGGGTTTTGTTTAGATTAAAAGTTTGCCATAGCTGTAAGTTTGCATACTTCGTTCGTGTTCAACGACCAGACAAAGGCGTTACAGAACCTCACCTTCATTAATAAAGCTTTCCTCTTATATTCACAATATCCAGATTGGAATCTTAGTTTCTTGCTTGTTCTTCGTTTGCTCGCAGGAAAACATACCCTCGTGGTCAGGTTGATCATGCTCCGGCATGGTTAATAACCCCTCGAAAGTTGGTTTAGCGATTGCTATGGCGCGATGTCTCGCACGTCCGTAGTCGAATCGTAAAGATCGACTGCAACAGAAACTATGGCCACCATCTCATCAAAACATCCGGACACCTTCGCCTCCACCAACTTTATTAATTCTGGATCATATGTTATAGTAAATGATGCACTTGTTATTTGACATTCATATGTACTGTGTGTGCTAGCGAATTGATCCATGACTAGCACAGTAAGCAGAGAGTCACCGAATCTCATCCCAGGGACTTAAGTTGAGTTTGATAAATGATTCACGTGTAGTATGATGGGATCATATCTCTCTGGGTGATGAGGACATCAATACCATTGTTACACCCACAACCCCTGCTGCTATACATACTGGACCAATTACTAGAGCTCGCGCACGCCAACTAAATTACCAGGTACTTTCGTTTCTTGGTAATGATTCTAATGTTCATGAGAATATGATGCTGCCTAAATTGGATACATTTGTTTTGCTTACAAATGAAGGGCCTAGCTTGGAGAAGGATGAACATTGGAGCAAGAACAAGCATGGAGATGATGGCATGTGCAAGGGGAACAAGAACTGAGTTACAAGTGATGATTTCAGGTCTTTGAAGCCACCATAACGAGTGCATGAAGCCTTGGATGAAATATACAAGATGTCACTTCATAAATTTCGTCCAGAGGCTATTATAGGTGCTGCGTCACCTTTTTATTGGGCCAGGCCCATGTAATTTCGAAATACATAAGTATAGGCTATTTTTAGAGTCCGTATGTGTGGGGAAACAAGAGATAGGGTTGATTTCGGACCCCTCCACCAAGGGCCACGAAATTCCCCCTCTCTTCCTCCATATATACAGCCCTTAGGGCACCGTTTAGACTTTGGGTTTTGTTTAGATTAAAGTTCGCCATAGCTGCAACTTCGCGTACTTCGTTTGTGTTCAACGACCAGACAAAGGCGTCACAGAACCCCACCTTGATCAATAAAGCTTTCATCTTATATTCGCAATATCCAGATTGCAATCTCAGTTTCTTGCTTGTTCTTCGTTTGCTCGCAGGAAACAGACCCTCGTGGTCAGGTTGATCGTGCTCCGGCGTGGTCAATAACCTATCGGAGTTGGTTTAGCGATTGCTAAGGCGCGACGTCCTCGCACGTTCGTAGTCGGATCGTCAAAGTCGACTTCCACCAAAGCGAAATCCATCATCTCATCGAAAGACGGGACACCTTTGCCTCTATCAAGTGGTATCAGATTTCCAGGTTGCTCGGTGAGATTTTACAGTTTTTCGTAGTTTAGATCGAGTCTGTTCTTCATACCTACAGTCCACGAAAAAGCCAAAAGAAATTAGGGTTAGTTCATCATATCCAAACCAATCCGAGCCTTTGCATAATCTTTTTAGGGTTTTGCTTTGTTGAATTTGCGGTTGCATCGTCGTGTCTAGTTGATGGTCTTAGCGTTAGTCTTTTAGAGTTTCAAGTTCTGGTCATAAGTTGTCACGCCGCCACCGCACCATCATCATCGCCCCTGTCACCTACCACCACCGCTCCGAATCCGTGCCATATACCACCACCACATATTCACCGCCAATCCGACTCCATATACACCACCATATATCCGCCGCCATCACGCCAATCCGAGTCCACCTGCAACATATATCCGCCACCAGTCCGAGTTCCACCAGATTCATCTCCACCACCAGTCCTATTCCAAGTCCAGTATTTTGTTACTCTGTTTTGGATTTCCAGATCACGCAATACTCCGAGTCATGACAGAGAAGGACTCCCCAACTTCTGTGCTACCCGCAGTAGAGAAATAGTTCCATACTAAAAAAAACTAAGTCTGGAAAATTCTGGCTAGGCAGTTTCTAGACCATTTGTAGACTTTTTGGAAAAAAAATTGTTGCGGAGCCAAAAAAAAAGAGAAAAAAAGTGCAAAAAAAGGAAAAAAAAAAGAGAATTTTTTTTCAGAGTGTGCTCCTCCCTTGTTTACGTGCCGCGCCGTGATTTTGTTGGTGTTCTAGGCTCGCGTCTCTAGCACAGTCTAGCCTAGGACCAGCACAGTACCGTCGTTGAGCGTTTATTCAACTTTGCATCTCTGAATTGACTATTGCTAACCCTTTTTGCTACCGTATTATAAACCTTCCCAGCTCCACATACATCTACGTTGTGCGTTTGACTCTCCCTGGTAATCGCTCTATCCAAGCTTTGAGAGTTTGGACTACAACGGTTGCCGATCACCGCCTGCTGCTAGGTAAGAACTGGTAAGAATTTGAGATTTGCTTGACGGATTTGTGACACCCACCACCACCTCTTGTTAGTAGTCTGTAGGATCATATTCTTGTGTGTTTCTATTGCTGCTAACCATGCCAGGATCACAAGCCGACGAGACTGACTGGGATAACATGACGAATAAGGATTTGCATGATAAATTTCAGCAAATGATGAGTGGACAGGTGCAAGATGTGCTAAACAGATTTGAAGAGGCCATGGAGAAGATAGATGGCATGGAGAAGACATTCGAAACAAAGCTCGATAACAGATTTAACGAACTGCTTGCGCGTCTTCCACCACCGGCTGCACCCGCCGCACCTCTGCAACAACAACAACAGCAATTACCTCCAGGTCGCGAAACAGCCCTCCGCCGAGCGAGCCGTGTACTTCTTCGGCCTGGCCAAACTGTTGGTGCGGCTGTTGATACTTCTGTGGCTACTGCTGCTGATGCGGAGGATGATGAATATGGGGGCGATTATGAGGATGAGGTTGATCAACATCAGAACTACGTGCAGCCACCAGCACCACCACCAGCAGGTCGACCTTAGGTATATATTCACAATGGTAGGCCCGCACCACCACCTCAGGTACGAGATGATGTCCATATTCCTAAACTGAAATTGAATATTCCACCATTTGAGGGTAGATATGTTCCTGATATATATCTTACTTGGGAGTTAGAAACTGAACAACGATTTACATGTTTACAATATCCTGAGGAGAGACGAGTTGCTGCTGCTGTTTGTGCTTCCACTAGTTTTGCATGTGTATGGTGGTCTGAACATTGTAGATTATATCCTATTCCAACTACTTGGGCTGGTTCGAAAACTGCTATGCGTACACGTTGGGTTCCACCATATTATCAACGTGAATTGCTTCAAAAATTGCAGCGTTTAAGACAAGGAAAAAATTCTGTCGAAGAATATTATCAGGAATTACAAACTGGCATCATTAGATGTGGTATTGTTGAGGAGAATGAAGCTATGCTTGCACGTTTTCTGGGTGGATTAAATAGAGAGATTCAGACCATTCTATACTATAAGGAGTATACTAATATCACTCGTTTATTCCATCTTGCTTGTAAAGATGAATGTGAAGTGCAGGATCGACAAGCATTGGGGCGAACTAACTTTTCTGCAGGCCGACCTTCATCATGGACACCGCGTGCATCTTCTACTTCAACTGCACCAGCACCTCCATCAGGTGCCACCTCTAGCCGTGATACAAGAAAACAGGCACAACCACCATTATCTGCTAAAAGCGCACCTGCGGGGCCTACACAACGTTCTTCTTCTTCCGTAGCATCAACAGGGCACACAAGTGATATTATTTGTCGTCGTTGTAAGGGAGGAGGTCATTATGCGAGAGAATGCAAATCTCAGCGTGTGATGATTGCTACCGAGGATGGTGGGTATGAGTCCGCTAGTGACTATGATGAGGAGACTTTGGCTCTTATTACACGTGAAGAACATGGTGGAGATGATTCTGATCATGAGACGCAATACATGGCTCCTAAAGACGCTGACAGGTATGAATGTTTAGTTGCTCAACGTGTTTTGAGTGTGCAGGTCACACAAGCTGAGCAAAATCAAAGGCACAATTTGTTCCATACCAAGGGAGTTGTGAAGGAACGTTCTGTGTGCGTCATCATAGACGGAGGGAGCTGCAACAACTTGGCTAGCATGGAGATGGTGGAGAAGCTTTCTCTCACCACAAGACCACATCCACATCCTTACTACATCCAATGGTTCAACAACAGCGGCAAGGTTAAGGTAACACGTACTGTTCATGTGCATTTTAGTATCTCTACATATGCTGATTATGTTGATTGTGATGTGGTACCTATGCAAGCATGTTCCTTATTACTTGGTAGACCATGGCAATTTGATAAAAATTCTGTACACCATGGTAGAAACAATCACTATACTCTTGTTCATAAGGATAAAAATATTACTTTGCTTCCTATGACTCCTGATTCCATTTTGAAAGATGATATTAATAGAGCTAATAAAGCAAAACAGGAGAAGAATAAGAGTGAAAATCAGATTGTGGCAAAAGAATTTGAGCAACAAATGAAGCCTAATAATAAACCATCTAGTGTTGCTTCTGAAATTAAATTGAAAAGTGCATGTTTATTTGCCACCAAATCTGATATTGATGAGCTAGATTTCAGCAAATCTGTTTGCTATGCTTTTGTGTGCAAAGAGGCATTATTTTCATTCGAGGATGTGCCTTCCTCTTTGCCTCCTGCTGTCACTAACATTTTGCAGGAGTTCGCTGACGTCTTTCCACAAGACGTGCCACCGGGATTACCGCCTATTCGAGGGATTGAGCATCAGATTGACTTAATTCCCGGTGCTTCACTGCCAAACCGTGCACCATACCGTACCAATCGAGAGGAGACGAAGGAGATTATGCGTCAAGTACAAGAGCTTCTCGACAAAGGTTATATACGCGAATCCCTTAGTCCTTGTGCTGTTCCTATTATTCTAGTGCCGAAAATGGATGGTACATCACGTATGTGTGTTGATTGTAGAGGCATTAATAATATTACTATTCGTTATCGTCATCCTATTCCTAGGCTAGATGATATGCTTGATGAATTGAGTGGCTCTACAATATTCTCCAAAGTTGATTTGCGTAGTGGATACCATCAAATTCGTATGAATTTGGGAGATGAATGAAAAACAGCATTTAAAACTAAGTTTGGATTATATGAGTGGTTAGTCATGCCTTTTGGGTTAACTAACGCACCTAGTACTTTCATGAGATTAATGAACGAAGTTTTACGTGCTTTCATTGGACGATTTGTGGTAGTTTACTTTGATGACATATTGATTTATAGCAGATCTTTGGAAGAACATTTGGAACATTTACGTGGTATTTTTTTATTGCTCTACGTGATGCACGTTTGTTTGGTAACCTTGGGAAGTGCACCTTTTGCACCGACCGAGTATCTTTTCTTGGCTATGTTGTTACTCCACAGGGAATTGAAGTTGATAAAGCCAAGATTGAAGCTATTGAGAGTTGGCCGCAGCCCAAAACGTTCACACAAGTGAGGAGTTTTCTTGGCCTCGCTGGATTCTATAGGCGTTTTGTGAGAGATTTCAGCACCATTGCTGCACCTCTCAATGAGCTTACAAAGAAAGATGTGCCTTTTCTGTGGGGTACCGCACAGGAAGAAGCCTTCACGGTATTGAAAGATAAGTTGACACATGCTCCTTTACTCCAACTTCCTGATTTTAATAAGACTTTTGAGCTTGAATGTGATGCTAGTGGAATTGGATTAGGAGGTGTGTTATTACAAGATGGCAAACCTGTTGCATACTTTTCTGAAAAATTGAGTGGGCCTAGTCTGAATTATTCTACTTATGATAAAGAATTATATGCTCTTGTTCGGACTTTAGAAACATGGCAACATTATTTATGGCCCAAAGAATTTGTTATACATTCTGATCATGAATCTTTGAAACATATTAAAAGTCAAGATAAACTGAATCGTAGACATGCTAAATGGGTTGATTTCATTGAGACTTTCCCTTATGTCATTAAACACAAGAAGGGAAAACAAAATGTTATTGCTAATGCATTGTCTCGTCGCTATACTATGCTTTCACAACTTGACTTCAAAATATTTGGTTTGGAGACCATCAAAGATCAATATGTGCATGATGCTGATTTTAAAAATGTAATGCAGAATTGTAAAGAAGGAAGAATGTGGAACAAGTTTGTCGTTAACGATGGATTTGTGTTTCGTGCTAACAAGCTATGCATTCCAGCTAGCTCCGTTCGTCTTTTGTTGTTGCAGGAGGCACATGGAGGAGGATTAATGGGGCACTTTGGCATGAAGAATACGGAGGACGTACTTGCTACACATTTATTTTGGCCAAAGATGAGACGGGATGTTGAGCGTTTTATTGCTCGCTGCACTACATGTCAAAAAGCTAAGTCACGACTCAATCCTCATGGTTTATATATGCCTTTGCCTATACCTAGTGTTCCTTGGGAGGATATATCTATGGACTTTGTTTTAGGTTTACCTCGAACAAAGAAGGGGAGGGATAGCATATTTGTTGTCGTGGATAGATTCTTGAAAATGGCACACTTTATACCATGTCATAAAAGCGATGATGCTGTTAATGTTGCTGATTTGTTCTTTCGTGAAATTATTCGCTTGCATGGTGTGCCAAATACTATTGTTTCAGATCGTGATACTAAATTTCTTAGCCACTTTTGGAGATGTTTATGGGCTAAGTTGGGGACTAAACTGTTTTTTAGTACTACTTGTCACCCCCAAACTGATGGACAAACTGAAGTAGTCAAGAGAACATTGTCTACTATGCTTAGGGATGTTTTGAAGAGTAATAAGAAAATGTGGGAGGAATGCTTGCCTCATATTGAATTTGCTTATAATCGTTCATTGCATTCTACTACTAAGATTTGCCCTTTTGAAGTTGTGTATGGTTTCCTACCTCGTGCACCTATTGATTTGTTGCCTCTTCCATCTTCGGAGAAGGTTAATTTTGATGCTAAACAACGTGCTGAATTGATTTTAAAAATTCATGAGTTAACTAAGGAAAACATTGACCGTATGAATGCCAAATATAAACTTGCTGGAGATAAGGGTAGAAAACATGTTGTGTTTGCACCTGGAGATCTTGTTTGGTTACATTTGCGTAAGGATAGATTTCCTGATTTGCGCAAATCAAAGCTCATGCCACGTGCTGATGTTCCCTTTAAGGTGTTAGAGAAAATAAATGATAATGCATATAAACTTGAGCTGCCTGCAGATTTTGGGGTTAGTCCCACTTTTAACATTGCAGATTTGAAGCCTTATTTGGGTGAGGAAGATGAGCTTCCGTCGAGGACGACTTCATTTCAAGAAGGGGAGGATGATGAGGACATCAATACAATTGTTACACCCACAGCCCCTACTACTATACATACTGGACCAATTACTACAGCTCGCGCACGCCAACTAAATTACCAGGTACTTTCGTATCTTGGTAATGATTCTAATGTTCATGAGAATATGATGCTGCCTAAATTGGATACATTTGTTTTGCTTACAAATGAAGGGCCTAGCTTGGAGAAGGATGAACATTGGAGCAAGAACAAGCATGGAGATGATGGCATGCGCAAGGGGAACAAGAACGGAGTTACAAGTGATGATTTCAGGTCTTTGAAGCCACCATAACGAGTGCATGAAGCCTTGGACGAAATATACAAGATGTCACTTCATATATTTTGTCCAGAGGCTATTATAGGTACTGCGTCACCTTTTTATTGGGCTGGGCCCATGTAATTTCGAAATAAATAAGTATAGGCTATTTTTAGAGTCCGTATGTGTGGGGAAACAAGAGATAGAGTTGATTTCGGACCCCTCCACCATGGGCCACGAAATTCCCCCTCTCTTCCTCCATATATACAGCCCTTAGGGCACCGTTTAGACTTTGGGTTTTGTTTAGATTAAAGTTCGCCATAGCTGCAACTTCGCGTACTTCATTTGTGTTCAACGACTAGACAAAGGCGTCATAGAACCCCACCTTGATCAATAAAGCTTTCATCTTATATTCGCAATATCCAGATTGCAATCTCAGTTTCTTGCTTGTTCTTCGTTTGCTCGCAGGAAACAGACCCTCGTGGTCAGGTTGATCGTGCTCCGGCGTGGTCAATAACCTCTCGGAGTTGGTTTAGGGATTGCTAAGGCGCGACGTGCGTGCACGTTCGTAGTCGGATCGTCAAAGTCGACTTCCACCAAAGCGAAATCCATCATCTCATCGAAAGACGGGACACCTTTGCCTCTATCACTGGGTATGTGACGCCCCCGATTCAATCGTACACTAATCATAGACGCAAATGTGTACGATCAAGATCAGGGACTCACGGGAAGATATCACAACACAACTCTAGACACAAATTTAAATAATACAAGCTTTATATTACAAGCCAGGGGCCTCGAGGGCTCGAATACATAAGCTCGAACACAAACGAGTCAACGGAAGCAACAATATCTGAGTACATACATGAGTTAAACAAGTTTGCCTTAAGAAGGCTAGCACAACAGCAACATCGATCGAAAAGGCGAGGCCTCCTGCTTGGGACCCTCCTAATTACTCCTGGTCGTCAGCGTCCGTCACGTGGTAGTAGGCATCCTCGGGTAGTAGCAGTCGTCAAAGGTGGCATCTGGCTCCTGGACACCACCATCTGGTTGTAACAACCAGAAAGAAGAAAGAAGGGGGAAAAGGGGTAGCAAAGCAACCGTGAGTACTCATCCAAAGTACTCGCAAGCAAGGATCTACACTATTTATACATCGGTATCAATGAAAGGGGTAGTATATGTGTACTAACTGGAGAATGCCAAAGTAAGAGGGGGAGAAGCTAGTCCTATCGAAGACTAGCATCTTCTGGAAACCACCATCTTGCAGCAAACAGGAGGGAGTAGAGTAGCATAAAGTAAAGTAGTAGTAGTGTTATCAACCTCGGCCAGAGATCCTTCCTCGACTCCCTACGACAAAGTAATCCCAGAGCCATACTATCCATTTCTCATCACAATACAATTCTCATCACAATACAATTCTCATCACAAGTAACCAGTTCTAGTTGTATCGATCGGGATACAACTCCAAGTGTCCGTTACTGTAGGACATGCTATCAATAGATGTTTTCTTCCCTGCAGGAGTGCACCAACTTACCCACCACGCTCGATTAACTCTGGCCGGACACACTTTTCTGGGTAATGCCCGGCCTCGGCCAAACAATACGTTGCAACCCGACCTAGGCTTAATAGAGAGGTCAAGCACGCCGAACTAAACCTATGCCCCCAGGGATCATGGGCCATCGCCCCGGGAACTCCTGCACGTTGCGAACGCGGCCGGTGAGCAGACCTAGCTACCTCCTTCAAAAAGGCAGGTGCTTACTAGTCCAACCCGGTGCGTGCCACTCAGTCGCTGACATCTATTGAACTTCGGCTGATGTATACGACGCAGAACGCCCATACTATGCCCACGTGATGGTTAGTGCTATCATGCCAAAGGCCCCTCGGATCAAATATCCAAATCGAAGTGGATTAGGAATGCGCGGTAACAAGCAGAGACTCACAAAAGATGTGACCCCGTTGCCCTGTCTCGAGGACTTGCGGCAAGGGCTAGGAATGCCCGGCCATGCCTCGTAATTATCTCGCAGGCACCCTCCAGGTCAACCCTCCTCCACATCACTCGCGGGTACACCTCAGGGTCGACCCGCCTTTCCAAGTAACAGCTGTAAAGTCCAAGTATCCGTGTGTCCAAACATCAAGGGGAAAACCCGAGGAATTACCCCCGGTGAATTCCACTCGATGTAATCATCAAGGTGAATGTAAGAGGATCCACCCTCGAGGTTCACACTTGCGGGGTTACACGACAGAGTCGTACCGAAAGTGGTCAAGGCGGAATCACCCTCGATGACCATGACCGAATAGCTACACTACAGGGTTATTATCAGAAGTGCTGATGAGGTCTCACCCTCGGCACTCAATAGAAACCCAGTAGTGTCGACCAACTAAGGGGAAAGTGATGTGCGGTGTCGGGGCCTGGTCTTTGATCCCGTTGATCGGGTCTTCAACGATGAAGCAGGGGCAACAAGGACAAGGTGGGGGTCACTGCTGGATCACTAACCAACCTATACTAAGCAGTTTAGGATAAGCAGGTAGGTAACAATGAGTAGGTTACAAAAGCAGGCTATGCATCAGAATAGGAGCAAACAATAACAGTAGCAAAATCTAATGCAAGCATGAGAGAATGGAATGGGCGATATCGGAATGATCAAAGGGGGGGGGGGCTTGCGTGGAAGCTCTGCTGAAAAGGAAGAACTGTCATCGTCGACATAGTCGATCACAGGGGCAGCATCAGTCTCGAGGTCTAGCAGAGAAAAGAGGGGGAATAAACAGTAAATATAAAGCACACAAAGCATCATAAAGCATAACATGGTAAAACGCGGTGCTAGGGGTGATCTAACGGAGTGCTAGGTGATACAGACGAAGAGGAAAACATCCAGGAATATTTTCCCAGTGTTTGGCATTTTTCGGACGGATGAAAGAGAGAGGATGGTTCCATGTTCGGCATGCTAGGGGCATGGGACAGATGAACGGACCGCGTATGCGGATTCGACATATTTTTCTGAGCAACTTTCCTGTACAAAACATTTTCATCCGAGCTATGAATTATTTTATATTAATTTCCAAAGTTTCGACAATATTCTAAAATTTCTAGTTTTGTTTTAATTCGAGTTGACCAAGTCAATTTGACTGGTTAAAGGGGAGGTGGTGTCCCACATGTCATAAAGTTATATCTAATCTAATAAATAAAACTAACTTGATCAAATGGGGCCCATATGTCATAATGTAGCAATTATTCTAATTAGTATGATTAGTACTAATCTAATTTAAAAAAATGAGACCAACCCAAGGGCTAACCCTCGTTGGCATTTATTTATAGGAGAAACTCTGTGAGCACCACGCGTCCAAGATGGGACTTGAACTTGGGTGGGCTGGCAGCAACCTCAGCTGCCCAGCCAACGGGTCGACGCCCCGTCCTCAGTCCTAATCTAATTTGAGCAGTCTGGCCAGAGACATAGCAAGCCTCACGCATGTACACACACATGCACCACTCAGGGCACTCGGCCATGTCTACGGCCACAACCGAGTCCAGTGCAGGAGCGACCAGCGGAAGCAAAAAGGCCACACCGACTATGGCTATGAGCAACAGTAGTACGCAACAGCAGCTAGAGGCAACAGTGGCAGCACTAACAGCAAGCAGCGGCAGTAGCATCAGTAGCAGCAGTGACGGCAGCAAGAAGCAGCGGCGGCAAAGCGAATGCAGCGGCACCAGTAGCAGCTACGGTAGCCGACATAGAAGAAGCAGCAAGTAGAGCAACAGTAGCTCAAAGCAGGAGCAGCTAGCGGGAGCAGTAGGGGAGCGGGATGGCGGGCGGCAGCAGGTGCGGCGAGCGCGTTCCAGGGGCGAGGCAGGGCATGACCCAGGCGGGCACACGCGGGGGTGCCGCAGGAGCGCGGCCAGGAGCGTGGAGAGTGAAGCTCCGGCCGCGGCTGCCTAGCTTGGGTGGGGGCTTCTACGGCGAGGGATTGTTGACACCAGATTTTGGCATGGTCAAAAACATAATTAAGAAGGCTTCAAATGGAAAAGTGCTCAAAGTGAGAAAGTTCTGTATCATCAAAAGGAGAAACTTTGATATTTGGACCGTAGCCATCCGATCTAATCTCTAAGGCCGAAGTTGTGTTTGAAGTACTGAGATTTTGCATTCAGAACACTATTCGGATGATTATGCCCCCCAAGATGGCCTCATATGGGAAAGGTTTCTACATGGATTGTCTTCGTCTCGTCGAAACGATCGATTTTTATATAAGAAATGCCTACATCGGAGTTCGTATGCAAAAGTTAGAGCCAAAACAATGTGCTGCATAAGTCTGCCCTGGAAGTTCCGGGCAAAACTTCCGGGGAGGTTCCGGGCTAAACCGAAAGTTTGCACGCGGAGCACCCCGAAAACTGGAATTTTAACACTATTTGCAGATTTGCGGGGCCAGTTTCGACATCAAGATGACCTCGGGTAAAAAAGTGTTCAACTAACGAATTTTTCTACATTGCAAGGTCTATAATTTTGCTTTTGGGACCATCGCGATCCGAAGCCATATGCGACCTGCAGGAGCTATGCAAGAGGGCAACTTGATGTAATTTTACCCCGGAAGTTCCGGCCCTCGTAGTCCGAGTTAGGTTATCTTTTGATGTTTTGGACGGGATTTTAGTCCTTTTCTTGTATGGAAAGTCCAGCCGCCTCATATATATGTAAGAGGTGACGGCCGATTGAATAACAACACATAATCGAACAAATCTATCTACACGTTTTACCTTTACTTTTCCTTCTTCCTTGTTCTTCTTCTTCCTCGTTCTTTGTTCGTTCTTGTAGTTGCAGGGCAGCGATCCACGAGGCGCTAGGGGCGATCAGGTCGACCTAGGGCAGCCCATAGTTGCCGCGCGCCTTGACGGGGTCCCTCCCGGGCGTGTGGGGTTTCGGGTGTACAAAAGCATCCGCCGGATTGCCTTCGTACCGCGCTTTCGGCGGGTCTCCTTCGACGTGAGCTGTGGTGCATCACCCCCGGCGTCGAGGGTACACGGTGACGTGTTCGTGTGCGAACACACTTTTTGGCGACTCCGCTGGGGACGAAGCTTTGAACGGTCTCCATTCCGTTCTTGCTATGAAGAGATCGTCATCAAGTTGCTGCAATCTACAAAGGTAATATGAATACCCAGTCCCCCTTTGAAGATGCAAATAATCCATATGTTGTTGCTAGATCACCTAATGAGCATAATGTATCGGCTAGCCCTAGTTTTATCAATCATGCATCTAATTTTGCGCAAGGGCCGATGCAAAACAATTTTCATGCTTCAAATTCTCATGATTTTAGCAACATACGACATATGTATCCAAACTCTCATGCATCGGCAACCCCACAAATCCATATGCCGATGAAGAACATGATGGGTTTTGTTAATCAATTTGAAACACCTCATGTTAAAATTTCCAATAGCAAACAAGAAAGTGTTTCACCTTTTTATTCATCGACAAGTAATGTGCAATATACTAATCCAACCATGCCGATGAACGAGAGAATTGGCCATGCTACTACTAGTTATTCGGCCAGTTACTCTCAACCGTCATATGCTACACCTCATGTTAGTAATTCTTCGGCACCATACACAACTGTAGATGCTCATAACTCGGCTTTACACCTTCCTGGTTATAGCCGAATGAATGTAAATTTTACAGGAGCGGTTGTGCCCAATATTGTAGAAGATGAGGTAGTGGTAGTTGCATTGAAGAGTTTAGCCCAAAATAAGAGAATTAGTGCTCTTTGCCTTGAACAACATGAAAAGGGGCTATTTCCTGATTATGCCACAATAAAAGCTAGAGTTTTGCAAGAAGATGAATCTTTGCCAATTGATAAAATTGGCGAGCAAAAGTACGGTCTTACAACAATGCATATGCCTTCACCTAGTACTACATCATATTATACACCCCCTACACAATTGCAAAATTTCGGCAACACCCATGTGTCATTGCCGAAAGAATCTAAAAGCATTGGGGGGGCAATCATACCCGGAGTGGGCTGAAATTGAGAAAAAGCTTAAAGCTAATTTTCCCGCTCGCCGCCAGAAAAAAATAGAAAAATAATTGGCTCAGATAAAAGAAGCATTGCCAATTGGTAGTATCAATGAAAAGAAGGATGATTCAGAACATGAAAGTGCTTCAGTTGAAAAAGTCGAATCAAGTAGTATATATTCTGAATTCATCAAATCCAACGAGGCAAGCATTATTGAGAAAGGGCATGGCAAGCATAGGAGAACAACCATGCTTGATTTTTCTGAAGTCAATGGAACCTACTTCCTGCCCTATGAGTTCCGTGCTGTAGAAATTGACAAGCCTCAAGCACAAGAGCAAGTAGCCCAACAAAGTTCGGCTGATAAGGATCTTCAAGGTAATGATGCACGGAATAAAGAAAAAGATGATGAAAAGGCGCTGGAGAGTCATCCAAAGACAAAGCTAGATATTGTTCAAGTCACACCACCATCATGCTCTCCCAACGTATTTGAAGAGGTATGCATAGAGAGTAATTTACCTATTTTTAGATTTGGTCGCAACTTCATTATTGAAGCATCTATAAGAAATATTCTCATAAGTAATTTTGAAAGACCAATGAAGAAGGGTAATTTACTTGTTAGCAATAAAATTGTTATGGAACATATCGGTCAACCCATTGCGCCATTTATAAAGACCGGTAATGACTTATTGTTACAGCCAAAGCTTTCCCCGTTGCTTTATCTAAAGTTCATATCTAGTTGGGTAGCTTTGCTTATTTCGTACTTGGCTTGCACTTGGTCTCAACTGAGGCATGTATGTTTTAAATATCTTCATTTCAGAAATTTAAAGCCAAAGTTAAATTCTATTGAGAAAACCGATGCTGATATAATATCTTATCCAAAGACATCGGAGATAGAGTGGAAAACACAATGCATAGCCGAATGGGGAGATTCCAAATCTGAACCATTCGTTTGCTTATCTCCAAAGCCGTTCAAACATCAAGATCGGCTAGAAAACAACAAGTATATCTTCAATTCAAGCATGTGTGATCAAATATTTGATTTGTTGCTAAAAAATAATTACATTACAATTCTTGATCACCATGTTAAGCCATCAATCCAAGGACGAATGTATTGTAAGTTGCATGATTCGTCCAAGCATAATTTTGATGATTGCAACATGTTTCATCAAATAGTTAAATCGGCCATTGAAAAAGGATGATTGAAGTTTGTTGAAACACCCAGAGATGACCAGTCTATTCCGATTGGTCCCGATGGCAAAAAGTTTTTGCATCGGCTACTTCAAGCCGATCCATTTAAAGAGAAGGTAAAAACTGCAGGTGATGGGATCAAGCTTTCAAGTAAAGAAGTTGTTGAAGAGCATAATAAACATAATCTTGAGGGTGACAATTCTATCGAAGCTATAATGGAGATGCCAAGGACTGGGGGGCAACAAGCAAATCTAGTGATCGATGAAAGCAAACCAAAGGAAAACAAAGGCCGAAATAAGCGCAAGTGTAAGAGATCAAAAATCACCTTCGCTGAACTATTGGATAAATATCAAAAGAAGAGTGAAGAGAAGAATGCTTATCGGCCAAATCATGCAAAGAAACCAAGATCACCCCCAAGGCGCCAATATAAGGATCGGTATTGGCAAAGTGAGAATTTTTATGCAACATATTCATATCCTTATTTTGGGCCGCCAATGCCAATGCCGTGGATGCCTCCCTATGCTCATGTAGATCCATATCTATCATGGGACAGGTATGATACAAGGGCACATTCTCCATCTTATTTTAGACCATCTCACCAATATTATGCAGCTCCGAGAAAAACAATATTTGAACAATCACATGTTAAAGACCGTTTCAATCATAAGGAATCGGTCCGGAGCTCAAGGAAGAAGAAAGAGGTAGTCAAGCAAGTTTACCACGTTAAAAGAGATGGTCGTAAAAGTGCTACTTCAGATTTGATCTCAAATGAAAAGGAGCCAATGAAAGTATTGACATTGGCTACTACAGGCAATGAGATGAAGCAATCAATTGTTAAGAGTCAAAGTGCCAAATCTGAAGAAAAGAAGTTGAGAGTGCACAAGGTCAAAAAAGAATTACCATTGGTCAAAACAGAATCACAGCCGAGATGCCCACTCGGCTTATCGTATTGGCAAAAGAAGGAATTACAAAATCTTAGTGCACAAGAGCTAAGAAAGAAGAACATGGCATGGGTTCCCAAGAGGATCAATCAAAACAAAAACAATGTGCATGCTTCAATTGCAACAAGTACAATAAAAGTGAAGAAAGAGAAGGATGGAAGCAACAAACAATTAAGCCGAAGGTGTGCATCACAACATCAAAATCTTCGGTTAGCACAGCATCCATTTTCTTCAACAATGCCATTGATGCTTTTGCCATGGAATTCATCCACAGGTATGATCAGCTACCCTCCATGGACTTATTTTGATCCATGGATGCAACATAAATTTCTATATGATGACAGAGTATTACCAAATCACTATACATTTGGTTAGTTACATTTTTGTTGCTAAGACAAAGGGGCCGAAATATTTTATTGCTATTTCATTTGTTTATTTCGGCTATACATATTTTAATGGATGAATTCTACATGAACCTCATGGTAATGGCCGATACTTAACTATCGTCCTAAGAAACTATCTGATCATGGCTGGTGTGGGATTCTAACATCGTCCTTAGTTCAGTTGGAACCGAGACAAGGTACATATTAAGTGATATTAGCCTTGTCTCTCTAGTACTAAGGAGATTATATTTTGATGGTTTAATTTGTAGCAATGGCCAAAGTGTTGGTGTTGTTTATTTATCTCCATATGGAGCTAGTTTGTGAAGCCTCATGCCGCTTAAAATATTTTTGCACAATGATCAAAGCCGAATATGCATTGTTATTCGGATTGGAGCTTTGCCTTGCTATAGGTGCTATACATATTGAGGCTTCCGGTGATTCGTTATTAGTAGTGCAACAAATATCTAAGGGTTATGAATATTTTGACGAATCACTTATAGTTTATCTTGAGGTATGTCTAGATGCAAGATTAATCTTGGGTTTCTTTAAAATTGTTCATATATCTAGACATGACAATTTGAAAGAGTTGGCACAGCAAGCATCCGGCTACTATGTTAACCATGGTGTATTGTATTTCTATCAATAGCCGATGCTAGGTTTTGTCAACATAGGTAAGGCCGAACCGAAGCCCACCGCTTCGGCTACTAATGAAACTTTTATGCAGGCGAAGTAAGGATTGGAGGAAGTTCATTATTGATTGTCTGCAAAGTCCTAGCAAAAGGATGGACACTATGGTTTTGGTCTATGGAACCTTATCACCGAATTGTTATAGAAGCTGAGAAGTTTTCATCCAAGTTTGCATCAAGAGGTTCAAACAAGCAATGGCCGATATATACTTATTGTCCTAAGAATATGCAAAATGGCTGATGGAGTGTTAACATCGTCCTTAGAACAAGCTATGCGGAAGTTATTTTTCGGCACACAAGCTTTGCCGAAAAACAGGGGGGCATGTGTTGACACCAGATTTTGGCATGGTCAAAAACGTAATTAAGAAGGCTTCAAATGGAAAAGTGCTCAAAGTGAGAAAGTTCCGTATCGTCAACAGGAGAAACTATGATATTTGGGCCGTAGCCATCCGATCTAATCTCTAAGGCCGAAGTTGTGTTTGAAGTACTGAGATTTTGCATTCAGAACACTATTCGGATGATTATGCCCCCAAGATGGCCTCATATGGGAAAGGTTTCTACACGGATTGTCTTCGTCTCGTCGAAACGATCGATTTTGATATAAGAAACGTCTAAATCAGACTTCATATGCAAAAGTTAGAGCCAAAACAATGTGCTGCATAAGTCTGCCCCGGAAGTTCCGGGCAAAACTTCCGGGGAGGTTCCGGGCTAAACCGAAAGTTTGCATGCGGAGCACCCCGAAAACTGGAATTTTAATACTATTTGCAGATTTGCGGGGCCAGTTTTGACATCAAGATGACCTCAAATGAAAAAGTGTTCAACTAACGAATTTTTCTACATTGCAAGGTCTATAACTTTGCTTTTGGGACCATCGCGATCCGAAGCCATATGCGACCTGCAGGAGCTGTGCAAGAGGGCAATTTGATGTAATTTTAGCCCGGATGTTCCGGCCCTCGTAGTCCGAGTTAGGTTATCTTTTGATGTTTTGGACGGGATTTGAGTCCTTTTCTTGTACGGAAAGTCCAGCCGCCTCATATATATGTAAGAGGTGACGGCCGATTGAATAATAACACACAATCGAACAAATCTATCTACACGTTTTACCTTTACTTTTCCTTCTCCCTTGTTCTTCTTCTTCCTCGTTCTTCGTTCGTTCTTGTAGTTGCAGGGCGGCGATCCACGAGGCCCTAGGGGCGATCAGGTCGACCTAGGGCATCCAATAGCCGCCGCGCGCCCTCACGGGGTCCCTCCCGGCTGTGTGGGGTTTCGGGTCTACAAAAGCATCCACCGGATTGCCTGTGTACCGCGCTTCCGGCGGGTCTCCTTCGACGTCTGCGGTGCATCACCCTCGGCGTTGGAGGTACAAGGTGACGTGTTCGTGTGCGAACAGGGATTCGAAGGGGAAAGGCGGGGAATCGGGAGAGGGGATCACCCCGATGCTCGTGGACGAGGTTGAGAGGTCGGGGTGGCCCGGACGTGACGAATTCGATGGCGAGATGCGGCGGCCGTGAGCGAAGACGACGTCGATGGCGAGTGTACGCGGCCTCCTAGCTCGGGCCGATGCTCGTTGTCGAAGCAGGGGAAGGTGGCGCAGCTCCTGGACGCCTTGCCGCAATGAGGGGAGGTCGGCGGTTTCGGGATCGACGAGGTGGCAGCGGTTGTGTCTCGGGCGCGAGCGAATCTGAGAGGGGAAGAGAGAGCAGGGTCTAGGGTTTGCCACTGGGTCGAGGGGGTCGGGGCACCTTGTAGGACGTCGAGGAGTCGTGGGATGGCCGCCACGCACGGATGGTGCGGCCATGGCCGGTCGGATGCCCTCCACGATCCCTTGTCTCCTGTAGAGAGGTGGGAGGAGAGGTGGAGGTGGGCTGGGCTGGCCATTTGGCTAGATGGGCCAAGGTGCCTAGTAGATTAGGTCCTTTTACTTTTCTATATTTTTTGCTTTCACAATTCTTCTCTGTTTTGCAATTTCTATAGCAAATGAGTTTTCCTTCAACAAGGTACTTGACACATAAATACTATGCAATGTTATGATCTAGCACGTCAAGTTCCAATTTATTTTGAAATGTGCATATATTTATTTAAATTGAAAAGGATTGTTATAAGTTGTTGGTCCAGTTTTTAAACATGTTAAGGGTATTTAAATAATTCCAAATACTAATATTTGTTCATCACAATTAGTTAGCGAATTTTTGCAACCCAGCGAACATTTTTGTTTTACCTTTTGAAGAAATAATAATTTGACTTCAATTTAATTGAATTTGAATTTGGTTTGGGTCAAAGTGAGATTAGAAACTTAACAGCGATGACATGACACCATTAGGGTGTGTGGTTATTGTAGCTTAACTACCGGGGCTTTACAAATCTCCTCCACTACAATAAATCTTGTCCCGAGATTTAAGTGGTAGAGTTAGGGGGAAAGAATTGGTTACGAAAATTCTAACAGATCTTCTCGTTCTTGGTTGCTCTTCTAGAAGAATTTGATCACTCTCGTTGAGGCCTTCATTTCTCTACATCAATGTAGCATGATGAAGTTGTCGTCCTTCCTTCAAGATCTTCATCATACATACAAAAGGATAAGAGGGGAAAACTCTATAAGGACGGATTTTAACAAGATTGAGCATCGGGTGATTAACTCTTGGGAAGAAGCATAAAGTATACCTAGAGTTGACTACATGAAACACATCGAGAGGATTATAAGAGTGTAGGAAAGTTTCAAACAGTTAAGCAATCGTTCGATGCCTGAAGTAGAGTGTGAAGTGGGTTCAGAGCAAAGGAATAAGTATTGTGGCTGAAACCAGAATAGATCATCTCTAGGAAGATGACTCATGATGTACATACGAAGCCAAGCATGAGGAATAACTTTAGAAACAAGGGGTTATAGGAGAGTCAGGTTTAGATCATGTGGAACTATGGGTTATGGGCCCACCATGTGGGTTAAAAGTAGAAAGGGCGTTGACATCTTGCACGTTCATGATAGCAAGGCATGTCATAGGGAAAACATGTCAGTTATGGTGGCAACAACATCGGTACCAAGGGCGAGGGACGAAGAGAACCATTTTCCTGCTCACAAGGCGAGGCGGACCAATAGGCAAAGTTCTCGTCCATCGGTGGTTACCGGAATGTCAACAACAATAGTAACAAGGTCTTACTGACAGAGTAGTACACAGAGGTGTTTACATAAGCAGGGAAATATTACTCCTTATACCATATAGATCGCAAGAAATGTTAAATAAGACAATGGAAAGGAAAATGTGTTTAAACACATATTTCAGGGGTATATCCCTCCCAAGGACAAGCAGAGCATGATATCCATGACAGGATAGAAGTAAACAAACCATTTAGGTAAGGGGAAAGGAATTCCATGACATTACCCATAAAACGGTGTTTGGGTAATTGATAAAGAAAATTGAATATCGTGCTTCAAATGTTCTTGTTGAAGATCAGATTACCATAGACATGCTTCGAGATAGCATTGGCATGGTTTTCAAGCAAAGGTCGGACTTTGGATACACAAAGGATCCATCGGTAACAACTTAGAAAATAAGTCATACAATTTCAGCAAGGAAAAGATGAGGATGTGGCCGACGGGCTCAGCAACAATCCATCGACATGTCAAGAAGAATGTATTTCCAAAATTATATGAACAAGTTTGTGTTGGGGAAGGCAAGAATGTTGTCCAAGATAACACACATCATCGAGGGGCAAGGATTGTATTTCTCATCATGAATTCGATTGATATCCAGGAAGAGCTCGGAATGTTGATGATGATCACGAAACATTTGTCGAGAAATTTCATGAAGATGTAATCGATCGGCGATGACATCAAGTCAAAGGAATGATGAAGCAAAAGGTTATTGGAACCACATGTATGGCACAAACTCGAAATCAAGCTTGTTGTTCAAGGCGAAATGATATGATGAGGAAGAGCGACGTATGCTTAGCTCATCGTCAAAAATTGTGATCCGGGAAGAGGGACCAGGTAGCATAGTTCAAATTTAGCACGATAATGATATAGCCAATAAGGCTAGGAATGACTTAAATGATTGTTAAACTCGTAAGCAAGGAAAATTACTTAGAGTCATTGAATCAAAGTGCAGAATTGATTCACCTATCAGTGTTCTCGAGTGACTAATAACTGCGAACCAGGGGAAATCTGAAATCGATGAGAAGCAATACTAGATGAAGACTCATAGGAAGCAACACAGTTCTTTGTTATTCTCGAGATACCAAAGGGTAATACTCGAAGGGAGATCAAAATAGAGGTTACGAAGATGCATTGATCTATATAAGACAAGTGCTTTAACTTGTCTAAGAAATGGAATCAAGGAGAAAATATGGTTGGAACCACAACTGCAAAAGTTCAGATCCCAGATATAAGATAGGGGAATAATTAATTTAAGAGAAGCTTCCATGATAAGATCTACATCGTGTCCATGGGCATGAACAAGTTCAAGGTCGACTCCCACTTCTTCGATGCCTGATTCTTTCATTTACTTCTCGCTTTGGAAGAAGTTGTAGTGTTGAAATTTTATCTGGCAAAACACCAGAAGAGTAAGACTCGTGAAAACTCTCGGGTTCAGCCGGATTAGAGGAGGCATAGGTTCAACCCATTGGGGCATCTTAGGAACATACACCACAATCTTCAAGAGTAAATAACACAAGCTCGAAGGTAGAGCATGGTTGACAAGAGAAAAGGATACAAATTGCCAAAGGCATTATGTATCGCGGGAGGAATTCATAAAGGGTTCAGATTCACGAAGGAACTATCGGGTCGTAACCCACCAAAGGATCAGGTGGTCAGCAAAGGATCTGAGGGGAGTATCAGTACTCAACCAGAGGAAGAAAGAATGCAAAGGCCGTGGATTATGAACACAACTGAATAATTCGATGCTTAAATTCGAAGGAATTATGATTTCCGTATCAGAGGATCCGAAGCAGACACTCTGATAAAAAAGGAAAGTACGTTGAATAGACATAGTTCGACAATCAACCAAGGTTTGACTTGGCGAGAACCAGCTCATGTCCGGAGTGACTTTTGAGCCGAAGGGAAGAATTCAAATTGCGATTTATGGTTGTGAGCATTCGCTAACATATCAAATCAAATGCTCAGTGTGACGATGGCAAAGGATGTTAATGAATATTGCTAGACAAATGGAATTAACCATAGTTCATGTAGCCAAGAAGAACCTCAAAAGCAGTAAGCTGTAGAGGATTCTCGGAAGATCAGATAACATTAAGAAGTATTTTGAGAAACACATGAACAACCGGGCATGAATGAATCCTCGGTAAGTGTGAGAAATTATTCTTAGCTGTATTCATGTGAAAAGGAGCTGAAGGCTATGGCACAACGGATTTTCAGAATATGCGGAATATCGGAGAGTACTTAGGGTATCTTGTAATTACAAGAGCAACTGGGGGTGAATGTATGAACGACAGGTGTAAGTAATTATCCATAAGGATATATCGGTGGAACGGAATTGCAAAGTCGGTGGGCACAAAGTCTTGAGAGAACATCAGAGAGTATCTTCGGAATCTTCTGGTGCACCAAGCGATCATCTGGACCGAGGGGCTCTCCGGGAGAAAGTAGTTACGAGACCCTAGAGCTAGAGTTAGAAAAATCTTTAACCCGAATAGAAGAGAGATCAGAGTCCCAGAGTAAAGGTCGAGGAGTAAAAGATCCTAATACCACCCAATGGCGATGTGGGCCCATAAGCCGCACAACCACGTTAGTAAAAGTTTTATAATTACTAGACTGAACTTCGGCCAAGGAGTTGGAAAGGGGGCTGCTTACAGGCAGTCGGCTCTGATACCAACTTGTGACGCCCCCGATTCAATCGTACACTAATCATACACGCAAATGTGTACGATCAAGATCAGGGACTCACGGGAAGATATCACAGCACAACTCTAGACACATATTAATATAATACAAGCTCTATATTACAAGCCAGGGGCCTCGACGGCTCGAATACATAAGCTCGAACACAAACAAGTCAGCGGAAGCAACAATATCTGAGTACAGACATGATATAAACAAGTTTGCCTTAAGAAGGCTAGCACAACAGCAACATCGATCGAAAAGGTGAGGCCTCCTGCCTGGGAGCCTCCTAACTACTCCTGGTCGTCAGCGTCCGTCACGTGGTAGTAGGCATCCTCGGGTAGTAGCAGTCGTCAAAGGTGGCATGTGGCTCCTGGACTCCACCATCTGGTTGTAACAACTAGAAAGAAGAAAGAAGGGGGAAAAGGGGTAGCAAAGCAACCGTGAGTACTCATCCAAAGTACTCGCAAGCAAGGATCTACACTATTTATGCATCGGTATCAATGAAAGGGGTAGTATATGTGGACTAACCGCAGAATGCCAGAATAAGAGGGGGAGAAGCTAGTCCTATCGAAGACTAGCATCTTCTGAAAACCATCATCTTGCAGCAAACAGGAGGGAGTAGAGTAGCATAAAGTAAAGTAGTAGTAGTGTTATCAACCTCGGCCAGAGATCCTTTCTCAACTCCCTCCGAGAAAGTAATCCCAGAGCCATACTATCCATTTCTCATCACAATCCAATTCTCATCACAAGTATCCAGTTCTAGTTGTATCGATCGAGATACAACTCCAAGTGTCCGTTACTGTAGGACAGGCTATCGATAGATGTTTTCTTCCCTGCAGGGGTGCACCAACTTAGCCAAACTCCGATCGGACACATTTTTCTGGGTCATGCTCGGCCTCGGCCAAACAATATGCCGCAACCCGACCTAGGCTTAATAGAGAGGTCAAGCATGCCGGACTAAACCTATGCCCCCAGGAGTCATGGGCCATCGCCCCGGGAACTCCTGCATGTTGTGAACGCGGCCGGTGAGCAGACCTAGCTACCTCCTTCAAAAAGGCAGGTGCTTACCACTCCAACCCGGCACGCGCCGCTAAGTCGCTGACGTCGCTGATGTATACGACGCTGAACGCCCATACTATGCCCACGTGATGGTTAGTGCTATCAGGCCAGAGGCCCCTCGGATCAAATATCCAAATTGCAGTGGATTAGGAACGCGCGGTAACAAGTAGAGACTCACGAAAGATGTGACCCTGTTGCCCCGTCTCGAGGACTTGCGGCAAGGGCTAGGAATGCCCAGCCACGCCTCGTAATTATCTCGCGGGCACCCTCCAGGTCAACCCGTCTCCACATCACTCGCAGGTACCCCTCAGGGTCGACCCGCCTTTCCAAGTAACTGCTGTAAAGTCCAAGTATCTGTGTGTCCAAACATCAAGGGGAAAACCCGAGGAATCACCCCCGGTGAATTCCACTCGATGTAATCATCAAGGTGAACGTAAGAGGATCCACCCTCGAGGTTCACACTTGCGGGGTTGCACGACAAAGTCGTATCGGAAGTGGTCAAGGCGGAATCACCCACGATGACCACGACCGAACAGCTACACTACAGGGTTAACATCAGAACTGCTGATGAGGTCTCACCTGCGGCACTCGATAGAGACCCAGTAGTGTCGAGCAACTAAGGGGAAAGTGATGTGCGGTGCCGGGGCCTGGTCTTCGATCCCGTTGATCGGGTCTTCAATGATGAAGCAGGGGCAACAAGGACAAGGTGGGTGTCGGTGTCAAAACCGGCGGATCTCAGGTAGGGGGTCCCGAACTGTGCGTCTAGGCGGATGGTAATAGGAGACAAGGGACATGATGTTTTTACCCAGGTTCGGGCCCTCTCGATGGAGGTAAAACCCTACTCCTGCTTGATTAATATTGATGATATGGGTAGTACAAGAGTAGATCTACCACGAGATCGGAGTGGCTAAACCCTAGAAGCTAGCCTATGGTATGATTGTTGTTCGTCCTATGGACTAATACTCCCCGGTTTATATAGACACCGAAGAGGGCTAGGGTTACACAGAGTCGGTTACAATGGGAGGAGATCTTCATATCGTATCGCCAAGCTTGCCTTCCACGCCAAGGAAAGTCCCATCCGGACACGGGACGGAGTCTTCAATCTTGTATCTTCATAGTTCGGGAGTCCAGCCAAAGGTCTTAGTCCGGCCATCCGGACACCCCCTAATCCAGGACTCCCTCAGTAGCCCCTGAACCAGGCTTCAATGACAACGAGTCCGGCGCGCAAGTTGGCTTCGGCATTGCAAGGCGGGTTCCTCCTCCGAATATTCCATAAAAGATGTTGAACACCAGGGTAGTGTTCGGCTCTGCAAAATAAGTTCCACATTCCATCATAGAGAGAATAATATTTGCATCAATCGGATCTGCTGACGTATTCCACGGTGTGACATCATGCCACGGCCAGGCTTTTATTCATCTTACTATTCCACCACAGCGCGTTTAGCGAGGCGGTTTCCTTGGCACGTCTTTGTCAAGCAGAGATCGTGTCCCCTTATTCCGGGATTCTCATCAATACGGGCATGGGTAACCCAACCGTGACTTAGGTATGACTCCCTAATTGAAAGCGAGTCTTAAACGGTTACGGGGAGGGCTCTTGGTATTCACCTCCTTTATAAAGGAACCAAGGCCCGACTCCCTTCTTCTCAAACCAATCAAATCCGCCCCTCTCTTTGAGTTCCAATACCCAAAGCTCTAGTTTTAGGCGCTTCGTACTTTTGATGATGTCCGGCTCCGACCTTCAAGGCCGGTGGATGCCTTCCTCCATTACAGAAGAAGATGTATGAAAGTTGAGAGATGCCAGGTATCTAATCGGCGAAATCTCGCATAGGCTGCCTGCTCAAGGGCAAGCTGTTCCCGCTCCCCAGCCCGGTGAAAGCGTGGTGTTCGCATCTCACTTCCTTGGGGGCTAGGCTTCCCGATCGATCCCTTTGTGAGGGGGCTTATGTTTTACTACGGGCTGGAGTTCCATGACCTAGCTCCGGAGTCCATCCTCCAGATCTCATCATTCATTGTCGTGTGCGAGACCTTCCTCCATATCACCCCTCACTTCGGATTGTGGCTAAAAACTTTCAAAGTGGAACCAAAAATGATCGAGGGCAGCACGCTGAGTGCGGAGGGGCTATAATAAGCAAGATGGACGATGCTCCATGGCCCGAAGGCTCTTTTCAAGAGGAGCTCGGCTTATGGCAACGCGACTGGTTTTATATCACAGCCCCTAGGGGCACCACATGAGTGGCACCACCTCCTTTTCGCTCGGGTCCCCCACCACGGCAGGCGTCATGGGTTAATGAAGGACTTATCTGGGGGCCTCCCAAAGACGTGCCCTTGCTGCAGGGCCGTATTCGAGATCTTCTAGAAAGAGATATCAATTTGACTGTAGTGGCGCAATTCATGGTGATTCGCCGCACACTGCCCTGCAAACGTCGACCTCTCCACCTGTGGGAGTTCAATCCGGAGGGACCACGAGTCCTACAACATTTCATGGGAATGACACCCGTGGAGATGTACAAATTTTTCTTCGGATCACAAGCAAGGTGTCCGGATTTGTCCGAGGACGCAGGTCTGAGCTGCAATCGCACGGATGCTAAAGTAAGTAGCCCCGTATTTGGATACACCATCCATATTTTTATCAAATCTATCCTTTAGCAGAGTTATCCTTTGAACAGGAGTGGATGGCGAAGGCAAAGCTTATCTTGTGTCCAGCCCCCCTACCCGAGACCGTGCCGAATCCCATGCCGACCAGGATGCTGGAGGTCGCGCCATTGGCGGAAGGCGAAGAGGGGAACCAAGGAGCTACCGCCTCCGCGAAGGAGGCCGTTAGGAAGGGAAGAATAGAAAATTCCCCCGACTAGGGAAAGAAAAGGACTGCCTCTGAAGACCCGGAGGTGATAACCTTAAAACGGGGAAAGAAATCTTCGTCAGAGGGTTCGGCACCGGAGAACGCCCCGGCCGAATCGCCCCCTAAAGGGGACCCGCTCTCCCTCGAGACGTAAGTGAAGGGAGGGGTTCCATAATGAATCACACTCATGTTTTATTCCTGAGGAAAATAACCGAAACATTATCTTGCAGTTCGGATCTCAACCCTTCTCAGCAGAGCTCATCTTCAGGGGATCTTCCTCCAGAGATGATAGAGAGCGAAACGCCTCCCCTTGTTGCACCGTCTCACGAGGCTGGCGACCCCGAGGTATCGTCCCGGAGGGTTTTTTCAAGTTCGGACCCTGGAAAAGGTCGTCAGGCTAGTCCGACACCCTCTTGCGCGCCGGCGGAGGGGCTGAAGGATCTGCTTGGTAGGGCGTCCATCTCAGAAGAACACCGTATGTTGATGAATACGGTGATTGGAAGGATTTCATCCGCGGAAAGCGGATTGTACGAGGCTGCCAGGAGTTTACTAACAGGCTTTGAGGTACGTAAAAAGGTGTATCTTTTGGTAGAGCCGCATATTAAATGTGCCCTGTATGAATAGTAGCCCCTGAGACTCTGTGTGTCATCACGAGTGATGGCGCACAGAGGATCATAACCCCAGGTATAATATGTCGCCTATTCCATGAAGGTGGCGAGGCGTTCGGTGGCTAGCCGGACTGATGAATCTGCCGAACTAAAGCAGCAACTTGACGTAACAGATGCCGACATCGCGCTTGTAAATAAGCGGCTAGACGAGGCTCAAGGTATGTTCAAAAGACACCCAGTAATAGGAGCTCAATGCTCGGGCCTTATATATATATACTTTATGTAGATGGTGCTGCTGCCGTGGAGAACCTTCGGGCGGAACTTTCCTGAGCCAAGGAGCAAGCAAGGAAAAGTGATGCAGCTGCCGTTAAAGCGGCTGAAGAGCTAAAAGCCGAACAGGCTGCTCACTGCCAGAGCAAGAAGGAAATAGCTGAGATGGCCATAAAATTGAAGGATGCTACCGACCGCTATAAATTTCTTGAACAAGAAGATAGGGCGGCTCAGAAGGACCTTGAAAAGATCACTGCCGAAGCCAAGGATACTCGCTCTGCCATGAGAGCGATGAAGGAGGAGCTGCGTCAGGCCGGAGATATCACGGCTGGAAAGCCTTATATGTTGTAGATGAAGTTCGGAGACCCCAAGTATGTTCCATTAGACCGGCAGTGGAGTGCGGAAAACGCTTATCTGGATTTGGCAGCAAGTGCGACAGACGCGACCGAACACTTCCACAACCGAGGTGACCATGGACTGGAAGAGCTTTTTTGGTCGCAGTACCACAATCCAGAAAGCCCACTGTCAGTATCTGACCGTTTGGCCGCCTGGGCGGAGCTGAACAGGTTATCCGGACTCGCCATGAGGTATGTTGCGAGTCGTCTGTGGCCGGAGAAGCCGGAGCCGAAGAGTTATTTTGGCTTGGTGCAGCAGTTCCTTGGTTCGGTGCCGCATGTTGATGCAATGAAGAGGTCGGCGTGCATAGAGGGCGCACAGATGGCTCTTGCCCGTGTCAAAACATACTGGGCAGATATGAAGGCCAGTATTGTTGCGTCCCAGGATTCGGACGAAAGCCGAGTACCTGCCAAGCACTATTTTGAGGAAGTTCTTCCTGGCGCTCGTATAATAGAGTCGCAATGCTCGAAGGATGTTGTGTTCGAATAGCTTATACTATTTGTAAAACGAATTTTGTTTTTATGAAAAAAAGCTTTTTATACTTGTGCTTGCAAGAATCATGATGCCTCCTATGCGGCCATTTAATGTATATATTTGTATATAACCTGAAAGATGGCAGTCGTTGGCTTCAGCCCCCACGCATAGAATGCGGGGGTGTTCGCAAAAAGGCGTCGTTTCACACTTAATCCAATGTCTTGGTCCTACAAAGGAGGTGGTGGCGCGACGAACTAGGCAACCGGACTATAATGCTTTATCACTTTCACTTAGCCATAGGAGTTTGACAGTGGGGCTACTGAATAGCCCCTAGGGGCACCGCGCTCGCCCGAATTCGGGGCGCGAGTGTGCCTGACCGGGAAGCGGCCCTTCGTTAATGCGGGGAAATCCTAAAGATTCTGAAATTCATCGAGTGGTTGACCAGTCTCTCGCTATATCATGACAGTCAGTTTTTGGCTTTCTCTACTGAGGTGCTCACCTGGCCGAACCGGGGCACAATCGCAGTAGTTCTCCTGGTGTCGCGTTAGCCGATATAATGGAACGTAAGGCAGCAAAACACAGGAGCCGGGCAAACCCAACATTTGACCAAAGACATGATTCGGAGCTGATGCATATAGGGCCAAACTCGCGATGCCGAACACTCCCTAAGGTATTCGGTCTTTGTGAAGACGGGCCGAAATAGAGCCCTTGGTAAAAGTGCCCCTAGTGTCCAGGTATGCACAAAAATTCTGGCGTGGCCACATGCCAAGACGCCAGCCTCCTGCTCGGTTATAGAGAAAACCGGGGGATGTTATCAACAAGAGACAGTAAAAAAGGTTTATGCGGGGTCTTAATCTGAAAAGAATCCTTGAAACGGGTCCCTGCTGCACGTCTGCACCCGTGTCTCCGTTGTGCCGTATCCTGGACGGGCGTAGCACGATGTTTGTCTGCGAAAGAGAGGAACTTAGTAAAAAATAAGCGTGCGAGAAATCTATATTGAAATAAACAAAATATAGTTGGAGCAAGAGTTGAGCCGTATTGTCTCCAGGCGTGAGCACACGGAGCCCCTTGTACGGGGATATGCAGTTATTAAACATGTTTACGCCGGACTCGTCGAGTCGTGTCCGGGATAGTAGGGCTGGATTTGTGGGCGGCTGTCCAGGCAGCCGCACCTTTGCCCGCACTTTGGGGGTCAATTTATGTTCCCCTGTAATGAAATGATGCCCTTTGGGCCGGGCATTTTGAGTGTAAGGGATGTGTAATGCGGTATTGCGTTAAAGCGGGCGAAAGCTTCACGTCCCAGTAGCGCTTGATAGCGACATACGAATGGGGCGATGTGGAATGTTAGCTTTTCGCTTCGGAAGTTGTCGGGTGATCCGAACGTGACTTCTAACGTAAGAGAACCCATACTTTGGGTATCCGGGCCTGGCGTGACTCCTTGAAAGGAAGTGTTGCCAAGGTGGATTATAAATGGGTTTACCCCGAGTTTGCGGACTGAGTCCTGATATAACAGGTTCAAGTCGTTGCCGCCATCCATAAGGGCGTTTGTAAATTGGAGTCCATTAATAATTGGATTTACGACCAAGGCAGTCCAGCCTGCGTTCTGGTCTCCTCTGGAGTAATCTTGATGATCGAAGGTGATTGGTTGTAACAACCAGTGGCGTTGCTCCTCTGGGGCTGGCCGTACGGCTCGTGTCGTTGTAGGTGCCGTTCTGCTCTTCCCCTTTGTCACATGAAGCATGTTTACTGTCTTAACTTCTTGTGGGAACTTCTTTTGTTCTCCGGTGTTCTGTTTGTGGGGTGCATCGTCATCTTCGCTTGGTGTGTCGAGCCCCTTGTGTTCGGCGTTGAGTTTGCCAGACTGCTTAAAGACCCAACATTCTCTGTGGGTATGGTTTGCAGGTCTCCCTGGAGTGCTGTGGATTTGACATATTTTGTCCAAGATTTTGTTGAGGTTGGATAGCTCGTCCCTATCGTCTTTGGGGGGCGGCTTTTTCTGATTTTGCCGAGAGCTTTTGAATCCGGCGTTTACTGCTGTGCTCATCGGGCTGTTGTCCTTGATCCGGCGCGGTTCTTTCTTACGGCGCGGCTTCCCGTTCCCATCTCTGTGTTCGGACGTATTCGGGTCGCTGGTGCTGCTTCTTGCCAACCAGCTATCCTCTCCTGCACAAAAGCGGGTCATGAGGCTTGTTAACGCGGCCATTGTTCGCGGTTTTTCTTGGCCGAGGTGTCTGGCGAGCCATTCGTCTTGGACGCTATGTTTGAAAGCTGCTAGGGCCTCTGCGTCCGGACAGTCGACTATCTGATTCTTTTTGATAAGGAATCTGTTCTAGAGCTTCCGGGTTGACTCTCCGGGCTGCTGAATTATATGACTCAGATCATCTGCATCCGGGGGTCGGACATAGGTCCCTTGAAAATTTGCCCGGAAAGCATCCTCAAGCACTTCCCAACTTCCCATAGTGTTTTTGGGAAGGCTTTTAAGCCAATGTCGGGCTGGCCCTTTGGGCTTAAGGGGTAAGTATTTTATGGCGTGGAGGTCGTCTCCTCTGGCCATGTGTATGTGGAGGATGTAGTCCTCGATCCAGACTCCAGGGTCTGTTGTTTCGTCGTATGCTTCTATGTTCACGGGTTTGAATCCGGCTGGAAATTCATGGTCCAGCACCTCATTGGTAAAACATAGGGGGTGTGCGGCGCCCCTGTATTTAGGCGTGCCGCGATGTTTGGGTGTTTTTTTGCATTGCATCACTCACTAGAGCCTGCTTTCTTGGCCTATAGATGGATCTGGTTGGGCCAGTTTTCTGATGCAAATTCTTGGATGGATCGCGCGCCATATTGAGTGCGGCGTCCTTTGATGCGTGAGATTGATTGTAGGGTCGTCTATCCGACCTTGTGGCTTCCTTATTTTTTACTGTGGGGGCTTTAAGGCCTCTTCATCAAATTCCGGTAGTAGTTTCCGCTTCGGATAGCTCTTTGTGTGACGACTGCTGCCGTACTTGTGTGCAGTATTGAGTACTTTGCCCCATCTGATCTTGAGTGCATCTTCCACTGTCTTGAGCCTCCGCTTCTGCTTTTTCAGGCTACGTGCAGTGGCAACGAGCCTTTGGTGGAGGTTCTGATGTTCCAGCAATTTGTCCGGCTTGAGGTTGTCCGGGCTATTATCTTTCCCGAGGATTATTTGTTCGGATTGTCCGCCCTGTTTGGACGGATGCTCGACAGCATGTTCGTCTTTCGTTGATTCACCCTGCTCTATGGCTGGGTCTTTGTCGAGGTGGGGCTTGGCCTTGCGCTTACGCTGCCGCTTTGATTGTTTTTTGAGGGAGCGATCCCTGGCCGCATCCCTTTGATCCTCGTTGTCGTTTCTGTTGGGTGTGTCCACCATGTATACGTCGTATAATGAGGTGGCTTTCCAGTTTCCTATAGGTGCTGGTTCTTGATCGTCTCCTTCATCCGCGTCCATGTCGTCGATGTCTTCGGAGTCAAAGTTGAGCATGTCGGTTAAATCGTCGACAGTGGCTACGAAGTGGGTGGTGGGTGGGCTTCGAATTTCCTTGTCGTCCGCATCCCAACCGTGCTGGCCGTAGTTCGGCCAGGGCTCTCCTGACAAAGAGAGAGACTTTAATGAATTCAGGATATCGCCAAAAGGCGAGTGCTGAAAGACGTCCGCGGCGGTGAACTCCATGACCGGAGCCCAATCGGGCTTAATCGGAAGAGGTGCGGGATTTACGGAGTCTGGATCGGAGTCCGGCACCTTGGAGTCACGGGCCTTGCGAAGGACTAGGCTAGTATCCGGCTCTATCGCCATAGAGGTTGCAGCTTCCGGGGCGGCGTCCAACCGTCCGTCCCCGACAGGCGCAGTGGGCTCCGAGCTAATGGTCGGAGCGGACACCTGAGCGTTGCTCTGGGTGTTGTCCGATGGCAGAGCTAAATCATGCCCATCGTAACAGTGCGGCGCGCCCGGTCGTGGCTCGAATCCGTCAAAGAACAAGTCCTCGCTGATGTCGGCCGTGTAGTTTAAGCTTCCAAACCTGACCTGATGGCCAGGGGCGTAGCTTTCGATCTGCTCCAAATGGCCAAACGAGTTGGCCCATAGTGCGAAGCCGCCGAATACGAAGATCTGTCCGAGGAGAAAAGTCTCATCCCGGACCGCATCGCGATTGACGAGCGAAGAAGCCATCGGGCCTAAAGGCGACGACACAGAGGAACTCTCAAGGAAAGCACCAATGTCGGTGTCAAAACCGGCGGATCTCGGGTAGGGGGTCCCGAACTATGCGTCTAGGCGGATGGTAACAGGAGACAAGGGACACGATGTTTTTTCCCAGGTTCGGGCCCTCTCGATGGAGGTAAAACCCTACTCCTGCTTGATTAATATTGATGATATGGGTAGTACAAGAGTAGATCTACCACGAGATCGGAGTGGCTAAACCCTAGAAGCTAGCCTATGGAATGATTGTTGTTCGTCCTATGGACTAAAGCTCCTCGGTTTATATAGACACCGGAGAGGGCTAGGGTTACACAGAGTCGGTTACAATGGGAGGAGATCTTCATATCGTATCGCCAAGCTTGCCTTCCACGCCAAGGAAAGTCCCATCCGGACACGGGACGGAGTCTTCAATCTTGTATCTTCATAGTCCGAGAGTCCGGCCAAAGGTCTTAGGCCGGCCATCCGGACACCCCCTAATCCAGGACTCCCTTAGTGGGGGTCACTGCTGGATCACTAACCAACCTATATTAAGCAGTTTAGGATAAGCAGGTAGGTAACAATGAGCAGGTTACAAAAGCAGGCTATGCATCAGAATAGGAGCAAACAATAACAGTAGAAAAATCTATTGCAAGCATGAGAGAATGGAACGGGCGATATTGGAATAATCAAAGGGGGGGCTTGCCTAGAAGCTCTGCTGAAAAGGAAGAAGTGTCATCATCGACGTAGTCGACCACAGGGGCAGCATCAGTCTCGAGGTCTACTGGAGAAAAGAGGGGGAAGAAACAGTAAACATAAAGCACACAAAGCATCATAAAGCATAACATGGTAAAAAGCGGTGCTAGGGGTGATCTAACGCAGTGCTAGGTGATACAGACGAAGAGGGAAAACATCCAGGAATGTTTTCCCAGCTTTTGGCATATTTCAGACAGATGAAAGAGAGAGGACTGTTCCATGTTCAGCATGCTAGGGGCATGGGACAGATGAACGGACCGCGTATGTGGATTCAACATATTTTTCTGAGCAACTTTCCTGTACAAAACATTTTCATCCGAGCTATGAATTATTTTATATTAATTTCCAAAGTTTCAACAATATTCTGAAATTTCTGGTTTTGTTTTAATTCGAGTTGACCAAGTCAATTTGACTGGTTAAAGGGGAGGTGGTGTCCCACATGTCATAAAGTTATATCTAATCTAATAAATAAAAACTAACTTGATCAAATGGGGCCCATATGTCATCATGTAGCAATTATTCTAATTAGTATGATTAGTCCTAATCTAATTTGATCAGTCCGGCCAGAGGCATAGCAAGCCGCACGCATGTGCACACACATGCACCACTCAGGGCACTTGGCCATGTCTACGGCCACAACCGAGGCCAGTGCAGGAGAGGCCAGCAGTGGCAAAAAGGCCACAACGACTATGGCTATGAGCAACAGCAGTATGCAGCAGCAGCTAGAGGCAACAGTGGCAGCAGTAACAGCAAGCAGCGGTAGTAGCATCAGTGGCAGCAGTGACGACAGCAAGAAGCAGCGGCGGCAAACGAATGCAGCGGCACCAGTAGCAGCTACGGTAGCCGACACAACAGAAGCAGCAAGTAGAGCAGTAGTAGCTCAAAGCAGGAGCAGCTAGCGGGAGCAGTAGGGGAGCGGGATGGCGGGCGGCTGCAGGCGCGGCGAGCGCGTTCCAGGGGCGAGGCAGGGCATGGCCCAGGCAGGCGCGTGCGGGGGTGCCGCAGGGGCGCGGTCGGATGCCCAGGGCTCATGGGAGCGTGGCCAGGAGTGTGGAGAGCGAAGTTCCGGCCGCGGCGGCCTAGCTTAGGTGGGGGCTTCTACGGCGAGGGATTCGAGCGGGGAATTGGGAGAGGGGCTCACCCCGATGCTCGTGGACGAGGTTGAGAGGTCGGGGGTCGACCGGACGCGACGAATTCGACGGCGAGATGGGGCGGCCGTGAGTGAAGACGACGTCGATGGCGAGTGTACGCGGCCTCCTAACTCGGGCCGATGCTCGTTGTCGAAGCAGGGGAAGGTGGCGCAGCTCCTGGACACCTTTCCGCAATGAGGGGAGGTCGGCGGTCGCAGGATCGACGAGGTGGCGGCGGTTGTGTCTCGGGCGCGAGCAAATCTGAGAGGGGAAGAGTGAGCATGGTCTAGGGTTTGCCACTGTGTCAAGGGGGTCGGGGCACCTTGTAGGATGTCGAGGAGTCGTGGGATGGCCGCCACGGACGGATGGTGCGGCCATGGCCGGTCGGATGCCCTCCACGATCCCTTGTCTCCTGTAGAGAGGTGGGGGGAGAGGTGGAGGTGGGCTGGGCTGGCCATTTGGCTAGATGGACCAAGGTGCCTAGTAGATTAGGTCCTTTTACTTTTCTATACTTTTTGCTTTCACAATTCTTCTCTGTTTTGCAATTTCTATAGCAAAGGAGTTTTGGTTCAACAAGGTACTTGACACATAAATACTATGCAATGTTATCATCTAGCACGTCAAGTTCCAATTTATTTTGAAATGTGCATATATTTATTTAAATTGAAAAGGATTGATTATAAGTTGTTGGTCCAGCTTTTAAACAGGTTAAGGGTATTTAAATAATTCCAAATAATAATTTCGTTCATCACAATTAGTTAATGAATTTTTGCAACCCAGCGAACATTTTTGTTTTACCTTTTGAAGAAATAATAATTTGACTTTAATTTAATTGAATTTGAATTCAGTTTGGATCAAAGTGAGATTAGAAACTTAACAACGATGACATGACACCATTAGGGTGTGTGGTTATTGTAGCTTAACTATCGGGGCGTTACAGGGTATGACCTTACCTATAGGTTTTACTTATGTTGTGTGAATTTTTTTTGTTTGTTTGATTTGGGAGTTTGTTGCTAGCATGATGCATATGAGTAGTGTTTTCCCCTTAGATCTTTATTTTTTCTATATCCTAATCTCTGTTGTAACCTAGTGATGAGTTCAAGTTTAACCACATGCCCCAGGATCCGACAAGAAGGGAGCACAATCTTGATATTTAAGGAAGAACCATAGAGCACTACAAAAAAAGACACATCCGTGACATTTTGGGTCGAACGAAAAAATTTCTGTCATACATATGACACTTCTATGACGATAATTGTGACAAAACCCGGTATCATCATAGATGTGGTGGGCTCCTACTTCTGTGACAAAAAATTATGACAGAAAATGGGCTTTTCGTCCTGGGCGGGCCGGAGACGCAGCTTCATGACATTCTTTGGGCCGTCCATGACGGAAAAAACTATGGTAGAAGCGAGGGCGAGGAAAATTTCAAGGAGTTCCCGGTTACGGTGGGAGGTCGGGGGCCGAGCGATGCGCATTTCTCTCGTACACGTACGCGCGTGTGTGCGAGGCGTTGGCTCTAACTGAACCCGAGCGAGGCGTTGGGTTCTAACTGAACTCGAGCGATTGCACTGCAGGCTACGCATTACTGAACCCGAGCGATCGATTGATGGCTGTTAACTAAACCCGATCGAGCGATTCCTTCGCTACTACTGCTAACTGAAGCCGATCGATTGGGTGAACAGTGAGCGTTGCATGGGGGGGGGGTTGGATGAACAGTGAGCGGTGGCATTGCCTCTGGATGAACAGGACCCTGTGGTGTGGAGGGCTGGATGAACAGTAGACGGTGGAGGGGTGCCCATGGAGGGGTGGTTGAACTGGACCCCGTGGTGTGGTGGAGGGCTGGATGAACAGTAGACGGTGGAGGGGTGCCCGTGGAGGGGTGGTTGAACAGTAGTTGGTGGAGTAGCGCGCGGTGGA